>NW_027591464.1:2500-60000 GCF_964213995.1 Mustelus asterias | reverse complement strand
TTGCTATAGGAGTAGCCATACTTTTATCAGGAGACTATGCTCTCATTTTGGACATAAGTTGCGGTTCATCTGTTTAAATAGTTTATGTTCACTGTAGTTTGTGAGAAACTCCATTTCAGTAGACACTGGAGACTGATATAGTTCATAGATATCATTGAAGTGGAGTTGATATGCTGTAGTTCATAGCTACTCTTTAAATAGACTCTGTAGACTGTTTGATCGAGTTCAGGGAAGTGTAGTGGAGAACATGCTCCTGTCTACATCAATGGGGATGAAGTAGAAATGGTCAAGGAAGCTTCAGATTTTTAGGTGTCCAGATCACCAACAGCCTGTCCTGGTCCCCCCCATGCCGACACTATAGTTAAGAAAGCCCCACCAACGCCTCTACTTTCTCAGAAGACTAAGGAAATTTGAAATGTCGGCTACGACTCTCACCAACTTTTACAGATGCACCATAGAAAGCATTCTTTCTGGGTGTATCACAGCTTGGTCTGGGCTCCTGCTCTGCCCAAGACCGCAAAAAACTACAAAAGGTCGTGAATGTAGCCCAATCCATCTCGCAAACCAGCCTCCCATCCATTGACTCTGTCTACACTTCCCACTGCCTCGGGGAAAAGCAGCCAGCATAATCAAGGACCCCACGCACCCCGGACATTCTCTCTTCCACCTTCTTCCGTCGGGAAAAAGATACAAAAGTCTGAGGTCACGCACCGACCGACTCAAGAACAGCTTCTTCCCTGCTGCTGCCGTCAGACTTTTGAATGGACCTACCTCGCATTAAGTTGATCTTTCTCTACACCCGAGCTACGACTGTAACACTACATTCTGCACCCTCTCCTTTCCTTCTGTACTCTATGAACGGTATGCTTCATCTGCATCGCGTGCAAGAGACAATACTTTTCACTGTATCCCAATACATGTGACAATAATAAATCAAATCAAATCTTTGTGTACACCTGACGAAGTAACAGTGTAAAAGTGGGCCCGGAGGCAGTGCCGAGCTGGGGTGTGACGTACCTCTCCAACCCGGGGCACAGTAACAATGTCCAGTGATGTGGTCACACCTCTCCACCTTGTCACAGTCGCAGGTTTCTCTGCAGTCTGCACCGTACCGTCGTCCCTGGTGGAATTGAGAACGGTTATCACAGCGGGGGGGCAGGGGGGGTCACAGAGACGCATGGGAGAACAGGACAATACACAGCCCTACGGAGGATGTACACTATTCATCCAACTCCCAGCCCTCTGCTTCCTTCATTAGAGCCCCGCTATTCCTCCAGCTGTAGTCACACAATTCCCGCTTAGACTTGCGATTAAACCTGCGTCCACCACACTTTCAGGCAGCGCCTTGAAGTCTGTCCTCTCTCTATATCCCCCTGTTCCTCAGTGTGTCCTCTCTCTATACCCCTCTGTTCCCCAGTGTGTCCTCTCTCTATATCCCTCTGTTCCCCAGTGTGTCCTCTCTCTATCCCTCTGTTCCTCAGTGTGTCCTCTCTCTATACCCCTCTGTTCCCCAGTGTGTCCTCTCTCTATCCCTCTGTTCCTCAGTGTGTCCTCTCTCTATACCCCTCTGTTCCCCAGTGTGTCCTCTCTCTATATCCCTCTGTTCCCCAGTGTGTCCTCTCTCTATCCCTCTGTTCCTCAGTGTGTCCTCTCTCTATACCCCTCTGTTCCCCAGTGTGTCCTCTCTCTATATCCCTCTGTTCCCCAGTGTGTCCTCTCTCTATATCCCTCTGTTCCCCAGTGTGTTCTCTCTCTCTATCCCCCTGTTCCCCAGTGTGTTCTCTCTCTCTATCCCCCTGTTCCCCAGTGTGTCCTCTCTCTATACCCCTCTGTTCCCCAGTGTGTCCTCTCTCTATATCCCTCTGTTCCCCAGTGTGTCCTCTCTCTATACCCCTCTGTTCCCCAGTGTGTCCTCTCTCTATATCCCTCTGTTCCCCAGTGTGTCCTCTCTCTATATCCCCCTGTTCCCCAGTGTGTCCTCTCTCTATATCCCTCTGTTCCCCAGTGTGTCCTCTCTCTATATCCCTCTGTTCCCCAGTGTGTTCTCTCTCTCTATCCCCCTGTTCCCCAGTGTGTCCTCTCTCTATATCCCTCTGTTCCCCAGTGTGTTCTCTCTCTCTATCCCCCTGTTCCCCAGTGTGTCCTCTCTCTATATCCCTCTGTTCCCCAGTGTGTCCTCTCTCTATATCCCTCTGTTCCCCAGTGTGTTCTCTCTCTCTATCCCCCTGTTCCCCAGTGTGTTCTCTCTCTCTATCCCCCTGTTCCCCAGTGTGTCCTCTCTCTATACCCCTCTGTTCCCCAGTGTGTCCTCTCTCTATATCCCTCTGTTCCCCAGTGTGTCCTCTCTCTATACCCCTCTGTTCCCCAGTGTGTCCTCTCTCTATATCCCTCTGTTCCCCAGTGTGTCCTCTCTCTATATCCCCCTGTTCCCCAGTGTGTCCTCTCTCTATATCCCTCTGTTCCCCAGTGTGTCCTCTCTCTATATCCCTCTGTTCCCCAGTGTGTTCTCTCTCTCTATCCCCCTGTTCCCCAGTGTGTCCTCTCTCTATATCCCTCTGTTCCCCAGTGTGTTCTCTCTCTCTATCCCCCTGTTCCCCAGTGTGTCCTCTCTCTATATCCCTCTGTTCCCCAGTGTGTCCTCTCTCTATATCCCTCTGTTCCCCAGTGTGTCCTCTCTCTATATCCCCCTGTTCCTCAGTGTGTCCTCTCTCTATATCCCTCTGTTCCCCAGTGTGTCCTCTCTCTATATCCCTCTGTTCCCCAGTGTGTCCTCTCTCTATATCCCCCTGTTCCTCAGTGTGTCCTCTCTCTATATCCCCCTGTTCCTCAGTGTGTCCTCTCTCTATATCCCTCTGTTCCCCAGTGTGTCCTCTCTCTATATCCCTCTGTTCCCCAGTGTGTCCTCTCTCTATATCCCCCTGTTCCTCAGTGTGTCCTCTCTCTATATCCCCCTGTTCCTCAGTCTGTCATCTCTCTATATCCCCCTGTTCCTCAGTGTGTCCTCTCTCTATATCCCTCTGTTCCTCAGTGTGTCCTCTCTCTCTATATCCCCCTGTTCCTCAGTGTGTCCTCTCTCTATATCCCCCTGTTCCTCAGTGTGTCCTCTCTCTATATCCCTCTGTTCCCCAGTGTGTCCTCTCTCTATATCCCTCTGTTCCCCAGTGTGTCCTCTCTCTATATCCCCCTGTTCCTCAGTGTGTCCTCTCTCTATATCCCCCTGTTCCTCAGTGTGTCCTCTCTCTATATCCCCCTGTTCCTCAGTGTGTCCTCCCTCTATATCCCTCTGTTCCTCAGTGTGTCCTCTCTCTCTATATCCCCCTGTTCCTCAGTGTGTCCTCTCTCTATATCCCCCTGTTCCTCAGTGTGTCCTCTCTCTATATCCCTCTGTTCCCCAGTGTGTCCTCTCTCTATATCCCTCTGTTCCCCAGTGTGTCCTCTCTCTATATCCCCCTGTTCCTCAGTGTGTCCTCTCTCTATATCCCCCTGTTCCTCAGTGTGTCCTCTCTCTATATCCCCCTGTTCCTCAGTGTGTCCTCTCTCTATATCCCTCTGTTCCTCAGTGTGTCCTCTCTCTCTATATCCCCCTGTTCCTCAGTGTGTCCTCTCTCTATATCCCCCTGTTCCTCAGTGTGTCCTCTCTCTATATCCCTCTGTTCCCCAGTGTGTCCTCTCTCTGTATCCCTCTGTTCCCCAGTGTGTCCTCTCTCTATATCCCCCTGTTCCTCAGTGTGTCCTCTCTTTATATCCCTCTGTTCCCCAGTGTGTCCTCTCTCTATATCCCCCTGTTCCTCAGTGTGTCATCTCTCTATATCCCTCTGTTCCCCAGTGTGTCCTCTCTCTCTATCCCTCTGTTCCCCAGTGTGTCATCTCTCTATATCCCTCTGTTCCCCAGTGTGTCCTCTCTCTATATCCCTCTGTTCCCCAGTGTGTTCTCTCTCTATATCCCTCTGTTCCCCAGTGTGTCATCTCTCTATATCCCTCTGTTCCCCAGTGTGTCATCTCTCTATATCCCCCTGTTCCTCAGTGTGTCCTCTCTCTATATCCCTCTGTTCCCCAGTGTGTCATATCTCTATATCCCTCTGTTCCCCACTGTGTCATCTCTCTATATCCCTCTGTTCCCCAGTGTGTCCTCTCTCTCTATCCCTCAGTTCCCCAGTGTGTCCTCTCTCTCTATATCCCTCTGTTCCCCAGTGTGTTCTCTCTCTATATCCCTCTGTTCCCCAGTGTGTCCTCTCTCTCTATCCCTCAGTTCCCCAGTGTGTCCTCTCTCTCTATATCCCTCTGTTCCCCAGTGTGTTCTCTCTCTATATCCCTCTGTTCCCCAGTGTGTCCTCTCTCTCTATATCCCTCTGTTCCTCAGTGTGTCCTCTCTCTCTATATCCCTCTGTTCCCCAGTGTGTCCTCTCTCTATATCCCTCTGTTCCCCAGTGTGTCATCTCTCTATATCCCTCTGTTCCCCAGTGTGTCCTCTCTCTATATCCCTCTGTTCCCCAGTGTGTCCTCTTTCTATCCCTCTGTTCCCCAGTGTGTCCTCTCTCTCTATCCCTCTGTTCCCCAGTCTGTCCTCTCTCTCTATCCCTCTGTTCCCCAGTGTGCCCTCTTTCTATCCCTCTGTTCCCCAGTGTGCCCTCTCTCGCTATCCCTCTGTTCCCCAGTGTGTCCTCTCTCTCTATCCCTCTGTTCCCCAGTCTGTCCTCTCTCTGTATCCCTCTGTTCCTCAGTGTGTCCTCTCTCTCTATCCCTCTGTTCCCCCAGTGTGCCCTCTCTCTCTATCCCTCTGTTCCCCAGTGTGTCATCTCTCTATATTCCTCTGTTCCTCAGTGTGTCATCTCTCTATATCCCTCTGTTCCTCAGTGTGTCCTCTCTCTATATCCCTCTGTTCCTCAGTGTGTCCTCTCTCTATATCCCTCTGTTCCCCAGTGTGTCCTCTCTCTATATTCCTCTGTTCCCCAGTGTGTCCTCTCTCTATATCCCTCTGTTCCCCAGTGTGTCCTCTCTCTATATTCCTCTGTTCCCCAGTGTGTTCTCTCTCTCTATCCCTCTGTTCCCCAGTGTGTCCTCTCTCTGTATCCCTCTGTTCCTCAGTGTGTCATCTCTCTATATCCCTCTGTTCCTCAGTGTGTCCTCTCTCTATATCCCTCTGTTCCTCAGTGTGTCCTCTCTCTATATCCCTCTGTTCCTCAGTGTGTCCTCTCTCTATATCCCTCTGTTCCCCAGTGTGTTCTCTCTCTATATCCCTCTGTTCCCCAGTGTGTTCTCTCTCTATATTCCTCTGTTCCCCAGAGTGTCATCTCTCTCTATCCCTCTGTTCCCCAGTGTGTCCTCTCTCTATATTCCTCTATTCCCCAGTGTGTCCTCTCTCTATATCCCTCTGTTCCCCAGTGTGTCCTCTCTCAATATTCCTCTGTTCCCCAGTGTGTCCTCTCTCTATATCCCTCTGTTCCTCAGTGTGTCCTCTCTCTATATCCCTCTGTTCCTCAGTGTGTCCTCTCTCTATATTCCTCTGTTCCCCAGTGTGTCCTCTCTCTATATCCCTCTGTTCCTCAGTGTGTCCTCTCTCTATATCCCTCTGTTCCTCAGTGTGTCCTCTCTCTATATTCCTCCGTTCCCCAGTGTGTCCTCTCTCTATATTCCTCTGTTCCCCAGTGTGTCCTCTCTCTATATTCCTCTGTTCCCCAGTGTGTCCTCTCTCTATATTCCTCTGTTCCCCAGTGTGTCCTCTCTCTATATCCCTCTGTTCCTCAGTGTGTCCTCTCTCTATATCCCTCTGTTCCTCATTGTGTCCTCTCTCTATATCCCTCTGTTCCCCAGTGTGCCCTCTCTCTATATTCCTCTGTTCCCCAGTGTGTCCTCTCTCTATATCCCTCTGTTCCCCAGTGTGTCCTCTCTCTATATTCCTCTGTTCCCCAGTGTGTCCTCTCTCTATATCCCTCTGTTCCCCAGTGTGTCATCTCTCTATATCCCTCTGTTCCCCAGTGTGCCCTCTCTCTATATTCCTCTGTTCCCCAGTGTGTCCTCTCTCTATATCCCTCTGTTCCCCAGTGTGTCCTCTCTCTATATCCCTCTGTTCCCCAGTGTGTCCTCTCTCTATATTCCTCTGTTCCCCAGTGTGTCCTCTCTCTATATCCCTCTGTTCCTCAGTGTGTCCTCTCTCTGTATCCCTCTGTTCCCCAGTGTGTCCTCTCTCTATATCCCTCTGTTCCCCAGTGTGCCCACTCTCTATATCCCTCTGTTCCTCAGTGTGTCCTCTCTCTGTATCCCTCTGTTCCCCAGTGTGTCCTCTCTCTCTATCCCTCTGTTCCTCAGTGTCTCCTCTCTCTATATCCCTCTGTTCCCCAGTGTGTCCTCTCTCTATATCCCTCTGTTCCTCAGTGTGTCCTCTCTCTGTATCCCTCTGTTCCCCAGTGTGTCCTCTCTCTCTATCCCTCTGTTCCTCAGTGTGTCCTCTCTCTGTATCCCTCTGTTCCCCAGTGTGTCCTCTCTCTATATCCCTCTGTTCCCCAGTGTGCCCTCTCTCTATATCCCTCTGTTCCTCAGTGTGTCCTCTCTCTGTATCCCTCTGTTCCCCAGTGTGTCCTCTCTCTCTATCCCTCTGTTCCTCAGTGTGTCCTCTCTCTATATCCCTCTGTTCCCCAGTGTGTCCTCTCTCTATATCCCTCTGTTCCTCAGTGTGTCCTCTCTCTGTATCCCTCTGTTCCCCAGTGTGTCCTCTCTCTCTATCCCTCTGTTCCTCAGTGTGTCCTCTCTCTATATCCCTCTGTTCCTCAGTGTGTCCTCTCTCTATATCCCTCTGTTCCCCAGTGTGTCCCCTCTCTATATCCCTCTGTTCCTCAGTGTGTCCTCTCTCTCTGTATCCCTCTGTTCCCCAGTGTGTCCTCTCTCTATATCCCTCTGTTCCCCAGTGTGTCCTCTCTCTATATCCCTCTGTTCCTCAGTGTGTCCTCTCTCTATATCCCTCTGTTCCCCAGTGTGTCCTCTCTCTATATCCCTCTGTTCCTCAGTGTGTCCTCTCTCGAGATTCCTCTGTTCCCCAGTGTGTCCTCTCTCTATATTCCTCTGTTCCCCAGTGTGTCCTCTCTCTATATTCCTCTGTTCCCCAGTGTGTCCTCTCTCTGTATCCCTCAGTTCCCCAGTGTGTCCTCTCTCTGTATCCCTCTGTTCCCCAGTGTGTCCTCTCTCTCTATCCCTCTGTTCCTCAGTGTGTCCTCTCTCTATATCCCTCTGTTCCCCAGTGTGTCCTCTCTCTATATCCCTCTGTTCCTCAGTGTGTCCTCTCTCTGTATCCCTCTGTTCCCCAGTGTGTCCTCTCTCTCTATCCCTCTGTTCCTCAGTGTGTCCTCTCTCTATATCCCTCTGTTCCTCAGTGTGTCCTCTCTCTATATCCCTCTGTTCCTCAGTGTGTCCTCTCTCTATATCCCTCTGTTCCCCAGTGTGTTCTCTCTCTATGTCCCTCTGTTCCCCAGTGTGTTCTCTCTCTATATTCCTCTGTTCCCCAGTGTGTCATCTCTCTCTATCCCTCTGTTCCCCAGTGTGTCCTCTCTCTATATTCCTCTATTCCCCAGTGTGTCCTCTCTCTATATCCCTCTGTTCCCCAGTGTGTCCTCTCTCTATATTCCTCTGTTCCCCAGTGTGTCCTCTCTCTATATCCCTCTGTTCCTCAGTGTGTCCTCTCTCTATATCCCTCTGTTCCTCAGTGTGTCCTCTCTCTATATTCCTCTGTTCCCCAGTGTGTCCTCTCTCTATATCCCTCTGTTCCTCAGTGTGTCCTCTCTCTATATCCCTCTGTTCCTCAGTGTGTCCTCTCTCTATATTCCTCCGTTCCCCAGTGTGTCCTCTCTCTATATTCCTCTGTTCCCCAGTGTGTCCGCTCTCTATATTCCTCTGTTCCCCAGTGTGTCCTCTCTCTATATTCCTCTGTTCCCCAGTGTGTCCTCTCTCTATATCCCTCTGTTCCTCAGTGTGTCCTCTCTCTATATCCCTCTGTTCCTCAGTGTGTCCTCTCTCTATATCCCTCTGTTCCCCAGTGTGCCCTCTCTCTATATTCCTCTGTTCCCCAGTGTGTCCTCTCTCTATATCCCTCTGTTCCCCAGTGTGTCTTCTCTCTATATTCCTCTGTTCCCCAGTGTGTCCTCTCTCTATATCCCTCTGTTCCCCAGTGTGTCATCTCTCTATATCCCTCTGTTCCCCAGTGTGCCCTCTCTCTATATTCCTCTGTTCCCCAGTGTGTCCTCTCTCTATATCCCTCTGTTCCCCAGTGTGTCCTCTCTCTATATCCCTCTGTTCCCCAGTGTGTCCTCTCTCTATATTCCTCTGTTCCCCAGTGTGTCCTCTCTCTATATCCCTCTGTTCCTCAGTGTGTCCTCTCTCTGTATCGCTCTGTTCCCCAGTGTGTCCTCTCTCTATATCCCTCTGTTCCCCAGTGTGCCCTCTCTCTATATCCCTCTGTTCCTCAGTGTGTCCTCTCTCTGTATCCCTGTTCCCCAGTGTGTCCTCTCCCTCTATCCCTCTGTTCCTCAGTGTGTCCTCTCTCTATATCCCTCTGTTCCCCAGTGTGTCCTCTCTCTATATCCCTCTGTTCCTCAGTGTGTCCTCTCTCTGTATCCCTCTGTTCCCCAGTGTGTCCTCTCTCTCTATCCCTCTGTTCCTCAGTGTGTCCTCTCTCTATATCCCTCTGTTCCTCAGTGTGCCCTCTCTATATCCCTCTGTTCCCCAGTGTGTCCTCTCTCTATATTCCTCTGTTCCTCAGTGTGTCCTCTCTCTCTGTATCCCTCTGTTCCCCAGTGTGTCCTCTCTCTATATCCCTCTGTTCCCCAGTGTGTCCTCTCTCTATATCCCTCTGTTCCTCAGTGTGTCCTCTCTCTATATCCCTCTGTTCCCCAGTGTGTCCTCTCTCTATATCCCTCTGTTCCTCAGTGTGTCCTCTCTCTATATCCCTCTGTTCCCCAGTGTGTCCTCTCTCTATATTCCTCTGTTCCCCAGTGTGTCCTCTCTCTGTATCCCTCAGTTCCCCAGTGTGTCCTCTCTCTGTATCCCTCTGTTCCCCAGTGTGTCCTCTCTCTATATCCCTCAGTTCCTCAGTGTGTCCTCTCTCTATATCCCTCTGTTCCCCAGTGTGTCCTCTCTCTATATTCCTCTGTTCCCCAGTGTGTCCTCTCTCTGTATCCCTCAGTTCCCCAGTGTGTCCTCTCTCTGTATCCCTCTGTTCCCCAGTGTGTCCTCTCTCTCTATCCCTCTGTTCCTCAGTGTGTCCTCTCTCTATATCCCTCTGTTCCTCAGTGTGTCCTCTCTCTATATCCCTCTGTTCCTCAGTGTGTCCTCTCTCTCTGTATCCCTCTGTTCCCCAGTGTGTCCTCTCTCTATATCCCTCTGTTCCCCAGTGTGTCCTCTCTCTATATCCCTCTGTTCCTCAGTGTGTCCTCTCTCTATATCCCTCTGTTCCCCAGTGTGTCCTCTCTCTATATCCCTCTGTTCCTCAGTGTGTCCTCTCTCGAGATTCCTCTGTTCCCCAGTGTGTCCTCTCTCTATATTCCTCTGTTCCCCAGTGTGTCCTCTCTCTATATTCCTCTGTTCCCCAGTGTGTCCTCTCTCTGTATCCCTCAGTTCCCCAGTGTGTCCTCTCTCTGTATCCCTCTGTTCCCCAGTGTGTCCTCTCTCTCTATCCCTCTGTTCCTCAGTGTGTCCTCTCTCTATATCCCTCTGTTCCCCAGTGTGTCCTCTCTCTATATCCCTCTGTTCCTCAGTGTGTCCTCTCTCTGTATCCCTCTGTTCCCCAGTGTGTCCTCTCTCTCTATCCCTCTGTTCCTCAGTGTGTCCTCTCTCTATATCCCTCTGTTCCTCAGTGTGTCCTCTCTCTATATCCCTCTGTTCCTCAGTGTGTCCTCTCTCTATATCCCTCTGTTCCCCAGTGTGTTCTCTCTCTATATCCCTCTGTTCCCCAGTGTGTTCTCTCTCTATATTCCTCTGTTCCCCAGTGTGTCATCTCTCTCTATCCCTCTGTTCCCCAGTGTGTCCTCTCTCTATATTCCTCTATTCCCCAGTGTGTCCTCTCTCTATATCCCTCTGTTCCCCAGTGTGTCCTCTCTCTATATTCCTCTGTTCCCCAGTGTGTCCTCTCTCTATATCCCTCTGTTCCTCAGTGTGTCCTCTCTCTATATCCCTCTGTTCCTCAGTGTGTCCTCTCTCTATATTCCTCTGTTCCCCAGTGTGTCCTCTCTCTATATCCCTCTGTTCCTCAGTGTGTCCTCTCTCTATATCCCTCTGTTCCTCAGTGTGTCCTCTCTCTATATTCCTCCGTTCCCCAGTGTGTCCTCTCTCTATATTCCTCTGTTCCCCAGTGTGTCCGCTCTCTATATTCCTCTGTTCCCCAGTGTGTCCTCTCTCTATATTCCTCTGTTCCCCAGTGTGTCCTCTCTCTATATCCCTCTGTTCCTCAGTGTGTCCTCTCTCTATATCCCTCTGTTCCTCAGTGTGTCCTCTCTCTATATCCCTCTGTTCCCCAGTGTGCCCTCTCTCTATATTCCTCTGTTCCCCAGTGTGTCCTCTCTCTATATCCCTCTGTTCCCCAGTGTGTCTTCTCTCTATATTCCTCTGTTCCCCAGTGTGTCCTCTCTCTATATCCCTCTGTTCCCCAGTGTGTCATCTCTCTATATCCCTCTGTTCCCCAGTGTGCCCTCTCTCTATATTCCTCTGTTCCCCAGTGTGTCCTCTCTCTATATCCCTCTGTTCCCCAGTGTGTCCTCTCTCTATATCCCTCTGTTCCCCAGTGTGTCCTCTCTCTATATTCCTCTGTTCCCCAGTGTGTCCTCTCTCTATATCCCTCTGTTCCTCAGTGTGTCCTCTCTCTGTATCGCTCTGTTCCCCAGTGTGTCCTCTCTCTATATCCCTCTGTTCCCCAGTGTGCCCTCTCTCTATATCCCTCTGTTCCTCAGTGTGTCCTCTCTCTGTATCCCTGTTCCCCAGTGTGTCCTCTCCCTCTATCCCTCTGTTCCTCAGTGTGTCCTCTCTCTATATCCCTCTGTTCCCCAGTGTGTCCTCTCTCTATATCCCTCTGTTCCTCAGTGTGTCCTCTCTCTGTATCCCTCTGTTCCCCAGTGTGTCCTCTCTCTCTATCCCTCTGTTCCTCAGTGTGTCCTCTCTCTATATCCCTCTGTTCCTCAGTGTGCCCTCTCTATATCCCTCTGTTCCCCAGTGTGTCCTCTCTCTATATCCCTCTGTTCCTCAGTGTGTCCTCTCTCTCTGTATCCCTCTGTTCCCCAGTGTGTCCTCTCTCTATATCCCTCTGTTCCCCAGTGTGTCCTCTCTCTATATCCCTCTGTTCCTCAGTGTGTCCTCTCTCTATATCCCTCTGTTCCCCAGTGTGTCCTCTCTCTATATCCCTCTGTTCCTCAGTGTGTCCTCTCTCTATATCCCTCTGTTCCCCAGTGTGTCCTCTCTCTATATTCCTCTGTTCCCCAGTGTGTCCTCTCTCTGTATCCCTCAGTTCCCCAGTGTGTCCTCTCTCTGTATCCCTCTGTTCCCCAGTGTGTCCTCTCTCTATATCCCTCAGTTCCCCAGTGTGTCCTCTCTCTATATCCCTCTGTTCCCCAGTGTGTCCTCTCTCTATATCCCTCTGTTCCCCAGTGTGTCCTCTCTCTATATCCCTCTGTTCCTCAGTGTGTTCTCTCTCTCTATCCCTCTGTTCCCCAGTGTGCCCTCTCTCTGTATCCCTCTGTTCCTCAGTGTGTCCTCTCTCTATATCCCTCTGTTCCCCAGTGTGCCCTCTTTCTATCCCTCTGTTCCCCAGTGTGTCCTCTCTCTATATCCCTCTGTTCCCCAGTGTGCCCTCTTTCTATCCCTCTGTTCCCCAGTGTGTCCTCTCTCTATATCCCTCTGTTCCCCAGTGTGCCCTCTTTCTATCCCTCTGTTCCCCAGTCTGTCCTCTCTCTATATCCCTCTGTTCCCCAGTGTGCCCTCTTTCTATCCCTCTGTTCCCCAGTCTGTCCTCTCTCTATATCCCTCTGTTCCCCAGTGTGCCCTCTTTCTATCCCTCTGTTCCCCAGTCTGTCCTCTCTCTATATCCCTCTGTTCCCCAGTGTGCCCTCTTTCTATCCCTCTGTTCCCCAGTCTGTCCTCTCTCTATATCCCTCTGTTCCCCAGTGTGCCCTCTTTCTATCCCTCTGTTCCCCAGTCTGTCCTCTCTCTATATCCCTCTGTTCCCCAGTGTGTCCTCTCTCTCTATCCCTCTGTTCCTCAGTGTGTCCTCTCTCTATATCCCTCTGTTCCTCAGTGTGCCCTCTCTATATCCCTCTGTTCCCCAGTGTGTCCTCTCTCTATATCCCTCTGTTCCTCAGTGTGTCCTCTCTCTCTGTATCCCTCTGTTCCCCAGTGTGTCCTCTCTCTATATCCCTCTGTTCCCCAGTGTGTCCTCTCTCTATATCCCTCTGTTCCTCAGTGTGTCCTCTCTCTATATCCCTCTGTTCCCCAGTGTGTCCTCTCTCTATATCCCTCTGTTCCTCAGTGTGTCCTCTCTCTATATCCCTCTGTTCCCCAGTGTGTCCTCTCTCTATATTCCTCTGTTCCCCAGTGTGTCCTCTCTCTGTATCCCTCAGTTCCCCAGTGTGTCCTCTCTCTGTATCCCTCTGTTCCCCAGTGTGTCCTCTCTCTATATCCCTCAGTTCCCCAGTGTGTCCTCTCTCTATATCCCTCTGTTCCCCAGTGTGTCCTCTCTCTATATCCCTCTGTTCCCCAGTGTGTCCTCTCTCTATATCCCTCTGTTCCTCAGTGTGTTCTCTCTCTCTATCCCTCTGTTCCCCAGTGTGCCCTCTCTCTGTATCCCTCTGTTCCTCAGTGTGTCCTCTCTCTATATCCCTCTGTTCCCCAGTGTGCCCTCTTTCTATCCCTCTGTTCCCCAGTGTGTCCTCTCTCTATATCCCTCTGTTCCCCAGTGTGCCCTCTTTCTATCCCTCTGTTCCCCAGTGTGTCCTCTCTCTATATCCCTCTGTTCCCCAGTGTGCCCTCTTTCTATCCCTCTGTTCCCCAGTCTGTCCTCTCTCTATATCCCTCTGTTCCCCAGTGTGCCCTCTTTCTATCCCTCTGTTCCCCAGTCTGTCCTCTCTCTATATCCCTCTGTTCCCCAGTGTGCCCTCTTTCTATCCCTCTGTTCCCCAGTCTGTCCTCTCTCTATATCCCTCTGTTCCCCAGTGTGCCCTCTTTCTATCCCTCTGTTCCCCAGTGTGTCCTCTCTCTATATCCCTCTGTTCCCCAGTGTGTCCTCTCTCTATATTCCTCTGTTCCTCAGTGTGTCCTCTCTCTATATTCCTCTGTTCCCCAGTGTGTCCTCTCTCTATATCCCTCTGTTCCCCAGTGTGTCCTCTCTCTATATTCCTCTGTTCCTCAGTGTGTCCTCTCTCTATATCCCTCTGTTCCCCAGTGTGCCCTCTTTCTATCCCTCTGTTCCCCAGTGTGTCCTCTCTCTATATTCCTCTGTTCCCCAGTGTGCCCTCTTTCTATCCCTCTGTTCCTCAGTGTGTTCTCTCTCTCTGTATCCCTCTGTTCCCCAGTGTGTCCTCTCTCTATATCCCTCTGTTCCCCAGTGTGTCCTCTCTCTATATCCCTCTGTTCCTCAGTGTGTCCTCTCTCTATATCCCTCTGTTCCCCAGTGTGTCCTCTCTCTATATCCCTCTGTTCCTCAGTGTGTCCTCTCTCTAGATTCCTCTGTTCCCCAGTGTGTCCTCTCTCTATATTCCTCTGTTCCCCAGTGTGTCCTCTCTCTATATTCCTCTGTTCCCCAGTGTGTCCTCTCTCTGTATCCCTCAGTTCCCCAGTGTGTCCTCTCTCTGTATCCCTCTGTTCCCCAGTGTGTCCTCTCTCTCTATCCCTCTGTTCCTCAGTGTGTCCTCTCTCTATATCCCTCTGTTCCCCAGTGTGTCCTCTCTCTATATCCCTCTGTTCCTCAGTGTGTCCTCTCTCTGTATCCCTCTGTTCCCCAGTGTGTCCTCTCTCTCTATCCCTCTGTTCCTCAGTGTGTCCTCTCTCTATATCCCTCTGTTCCTCAGTGTGTCCTCTCTCTATATCCCTCTGTTCCCCAGTGTGTCCTCTCTCTATATTCCTCTGTTCCCCAGTGTGTCCTCTCTCTATATCCCTCTGTTCCTCAGTGTGTCCTCTCTCTATATCCCTCTGTTCCTCAGTGTGTCCTCTCTCTATATCCCTCTGTTCCTCAGTGTGTCCTCTCTCTCTATATCCCTCTGTTCCCCAGTGTGTCCTCTCTCTATATCCCTCTGTTCCTCAGTGTGTCATCTCTCTATATCCTTCTGTTCCCCAGTGTGTCCTCTCTCTATATCCCTCTGTTCCCCAGTGTGTCCTCTCTCTATATCCCTCTGTTCCCCAGTGTGTCCTCTTTCTATCCCTCTGTTCCCCAGTGTGTCCTCTCTCTCTATCCCTCTGTTCCCCAGTCTGTCCTCTCTCTCTATCCCTCTGCTCCCCAGTGTGCCCTCTTTCTATCCCTCTGTTCCCCAGTGTGCCCTCTCTCGCTATCCCTCTGTTCCCCAGTGTGTCCTCTCTCTCTATCCCTCTGTTCCCCAGTCTGTCCTCTCTCTGTATCCCTCTGTTCCTCAGTGTGTCCTCTCTCTCTATCCCTCTGTTCCCCCAGTGTGCCCTCTCTCTCTATCCCTCTGTTCCCCAGTGTGTCATCTCTCTATATTCCTCTGTTCCTCAGTGTGTCATCTCTCTATATCCCTCTGTTCCTCAGTGTGTCCTCTCTCTATATCCCTCTGTTCCTCAGTGTGTCCTCTCTCTATATCCCTCTGTTCCCCAGTGTGTCCTCTCTCTATATTCCTCTGTTCCCCAGTGTGTCCTCTCTCTATATCCCTCTGTTCCCCAGTGTGTCCTCTCTCTATATTCCTCTGTTCCCCAGTGTGTTCTCTCTCTCTATCCCTCTGTTCCCCAGTGTGTCCTCTCTCTGTATCCCTCTGTTCCTCAGTGTGTCATCTCTCTATATCCCTCTGTTCCTCAGTGTGTCCTCTCTCTATATCCCTCTGTTCCTCAGTGTGTCCTCTCTCTATATCCCTCTGTTCCTCAGTGTGTCCTCTCTCTATATCCCTCTGTTCCCCAGTGTGTTCTCTCTCTATATCCCTCTGTTCCCCAGTGTGTTCTCTCTCTATATTCCTCTGTTCCCCAGAGTGTCATCTCTCTCTATCCCTCTGTTCCCCAGTGTGTCCTCTCTCTATATTCCTCTATTCCCCAGTGTGTCCTCTCTCTATATCCCTCTGTTCCCCAGTGTGTCCTCTCTCAATATTCCTCTGTTCCCCAGTGTGTCCTCTCTCTATATCCCTCTGTTCCTCAGTGTGTCCTCTCTCTATATCCCTCTGTTCCTCAGTGTGTCCTCTCTCTATATTCCTCTGTTCCCCAGTGTGTCCTCTCTCTATATCCCTCTGTTCCTCAGTGTGTCCTCTCTCTATATCCCTCTGTTCCTCAGTGTGTCCTCTCTCTATATTCCTCCGTTCCCCAGTGTGTCCTCTCTCTATATTCCTCTGTTCCCCAGTGTGTCCTCTCTCTATATTCCTCTGTTCCCCAGTGTGTCCTCTCTCTATATTCCTCTGTTCCCCAGTGTGTCCTCTCTCTATATCCCTCTGTTCCTCAGTGTGTCCTCTCTCTATATCCTTCTGTTCCTCATTGTGTCCTCTCTCTATATCCCTCTGTTCCCCAGTGTGCCCTCTCTCTATATTCCTCTGTTCCCCAGTGTGTCCTCTCTCTATATCCCTCTGTTCCCCAGTGTGTCCTCTCTCTATATTCCTCTGTTCCCCAGTGTGTCCTCTCTCTATATCCCTCTGTTCCCCAGTGTGTCATCTCTCTATATCCCTCTGTTCCCCAGTGTGCCCTCTCTCTATATTCCTCTGTTCCCCAGTGTGTCCTCTCTCTATATCCCTCTGTTCCCCAGTGTGTCCTCTCTCTATATCCCTCTGTTCCCCAGTGTGTCCTCTCTCTATATTCCTCTGTTCCCCAGTGTGTCCTCTCTCTATATCCCTCTGTTCCTCAGTGTGTCCTCTCTCTGTATCCCTCTGTTCCCCAGTGTGTCCTCTCTCTATATCCCTCTGTTCCCCAGTGTGCCCACTCTCTATATCCCTCTGTTCCTCAGTGTGTCCTCTCTCTGTATCCCTCTGTTCCCCAGTGTGTCCTCTCTCTCTATCCCTCTGTTCCTCAGTGTCTCCTCTCTCTATATCCCTCTGTTCCCCAGTGTGTCCTCTCTCTATATCCCTCTGTTCCTCAGTGTGTCCTCTCTCTGTATCCCTCTGTTCCCCAGTGTGTCCTCTCTCTCTATCCCTCTGTTCCTCAGTGTGTCCTCTCTCTGTATCCCTCTGTTCCCCAGTGTGTCCTCTCTCTATATCCCTCTGTTCCCCAGTGTGCCCTCTCTCTATATCCCTCTGTTCCTCAGTGTGTCCTCTCTCTGTATCCCTCTGTTCCCCAGTGTGTCCTCTCTCTCTATCCCTCTGTTCCTCAGTGTGTCCTCTCTCTATATCCCTCTGTTCCCCAGTGTGTCCTCTCTCTATATCCCTCTGTTCCTCAGTGTGTCCTCTCTCTGTATCCCTCTGTTCCCCAGTGTGTCCTCTCTCTCTATCCCTCTGTTCCTCAGTGTGTCCTCTCTCTATATCCCTCTGTTCCTCAGTGTGTCCTCTCTCTATATCCCTCTGTTCCCCAGTGTGTCCCCTCTCTATATCCCTCTGTTCCTCAGTGTGTCCTCTCTCTCTGTATCCCTCTGTTCCCCAGTGTGTCCTCTCTCTATATCCCTCTGTTCCCCAGTGTGTCCTCTCTCTATATCCCTCTGTTCCTCAGTGTGTCCTCTCTCTATATCCCTCTGTTCCCCAGTGTGTCCTCTCTCTATATCCCTCTGTTCCTCAGTGTGTCCTCTCTCGAGATTCCTCTGTTCCCCAGTGTGTCCTCTCTCTATATTCCTCTGTTCCCCAGTGTGTCCTCTCTCTATATTCCTCTGTTCCCCAGTGTGTCCTCTCTCTGTATCCCTCAGTTCCCCAGTGTGTCCTCTCTCTGTATCCCTCTGTTCCCCAGTGTGTCCTCTCTCTCTATCCCTCTGTTCCTCAGTGTGTCCTCTCTCTATATCCCTCTGTTCCCCAGTGTGTCCTCTCTCTATATCCCTCTGTTCCTCAGTGTGTCCTCTCTCTGTATCCCTCTGTTCCCCAGTGTGTCCTCTCTCTCTATCCCTCTGTTCCTCAGTGTGTCCTCTCTCTATATCCCTCTGTTCCTCAGTGTGTCCTCTCTCTATATCCCTCTGTTCCTCAGTGTGTCCTCTCTCTATATCCCTCTGTTCCCCAGTGTGTTCTCTCTCTATATCCCTCTGTTCCCCAGTGTGTTCTCTCTCTATATTCCTCTGTTCCCCAGTGTGTCATCTCTCTCTATCCCTCTGTTCCCCAGTGTGTCCTCTCTCTATATTCCTCTATTCCCCAGTGTGTCCTCTCTCTATATCCCTCTGTTCCCCAGTGTGTCCTCTCTCTATATTCCTCTGTTCCCCAGTGTGTCCTCTCTCTATATCCCTCTGTTCCTCAGTGTGTCCTCTCTCTATATCCCTCTGTTCCTCAGTGTGTCCTCTCTCTATATTCCTCTGTTCCCCAGTGTGTCCTCTCTCTATATCCCTCTGTTCCTCAGTGTGTCCTCTCTCTATATCCCTCTGTTCCTCAGTGTGTCCTCTCTCTGTATCCCTCAGTTCCCCAGTGTGTCCTCTCTCTGTATCCCTCTGTTCCCCAGTGTGTCCTCTCTCTATATCCCTCAGTTCCCCAGTGTGTCCTCTCTCTATATCCCTCTGTTCCCCAGTGTGTCCTCTCTCTATATCCCTCTGTTCCCCAGTGTGTCCTCTCTCTATATCCCTCTGTTCCTCAGTGTGTTCTCTCTCTCTATCCCTCTGTTCCCCAGTGTGCCCTCTCTCTGTATCCCTCTGTTCCTCAGTGTGTCCTCTCTCTATATCCCTCTGTTCCCCAGTGTGCCCTCTTTCTATCCCTCTGTTCCCCAGTGTGTCCTCTCTCTATATCCCTCTGTTCCCCAGTGTGCCCTCTTTCTATCCCTCTGTTCCCCAGTGTGTCCTCTCTCTATATCCCTCTGTTCCCCAGTGTGCCCTCTTTCTATCCCTCTGTTCCCCAGTCTGTCCTCTCTCTATATCCCTCTGTTCCCCAGTGTGCCCTCTTTCTATCCCTCTGTTCCCCAGTCTGTCCTCTCTCTATATCCCTCTGTTCCCCAGTGTGCCCTCTTTCTATCCCTCTGTTCCCCAGTCTGTCCTCTCTCTATATCCCTCTGTTCCCCAGTGTGCCCTCTTTCTATCCCTCTGTTCCCCAGTGTGTCCTCTCTCTATATCCCTCTGTTCCCCAGTGTGTCCTCTCTCTATATTCCTCTGTTCCTCAGTGTGTCCTCTCTCTATATTCCTCTGTTCCCCAGTGTGTCCTCTCTCTATATCCCTCTGTTCCCCAGTGTGTCCTCTCTCTATATTCCTCTGTTCCTCAGTGTGTCCTCTCTCTATATCCCTCTGTTCCCCAGTGTGCCCTCTTTCTATCCCTCTGTTCCCCAGTGTGTCCTCTCTCTATATTCCTCTGTTCCCCAGTGTGCCCTCTTTCTATCCCTCTGTTCCTCAGTGTGTTCTCTCTCTCTGTATCCCTCTGTTCCCCAGTGTGTCCTCTCTCTATATCCCTCTGTTCCCCAGTGTGTCCTCTCTCTATATCCCTCTGTTCCTCAGTGTGTCCTCTCTCTATATCCCTCTGTTCCCCAGTGTGTCCTCTCTCTATATCCCTCTGTTCCTCAGTGTGTCCTCTCTCTAGATTCCTCTGTTCCCCAGTGTGTCCTCTCTCTATATTCCTCTGTTCCCCAGTGTGTCCTCTCTCTATATTCCTCTGTTCCCCAGTGTGTCCTCTCTCTGTATCCCTCAGTTCCCCAGTGTGTCCTCTCTCTGTATCCCTCTGTTCCCCAGTGTGTCCTCTCTCTCTATCCCTCTGTTCCTCAGTGTGTCCTCTCTCTATATCCCTCTGTTCCCCAGTGTGTCCTCTCTCTATATCCCTCTGTTCCTCAGTGTGTCCTCTCTCTGTATCCCTCTGTTCCCCAGTGTGTCCTCTCTCTCTATCCCTCTGTTCCCCAGTGTGTCCTCTCTCTATATCCCTCTGTTCCTCAGTGTGTCCTCTCTCTATATCCCTCTGTTCCCCAGTGTGTCCTCTCTCTATATTCCTCTGTTCCCCAGTGTGTCCTCTCTCTATATCCCTCTGTTCCTCAGTGTGTCCTCTCTCTATATCCCTCTGTTCCTCAGTGTGTCCTCTCTCTATATCCCTCTGTTCCTCAGTGTGTCCTCTCTCTCTATATCCCTCTGTTCCCCAGTGTGTCCTCTCTCTATATCCCTCTGTTCCTCAGTGTGTCATCTCTCTATATCCCTCTGTTCCCCAGTGTGTCCTCTCTCTATATCCCTCTGTTCCCCAGTGTGTCCTCTCTCTATATCCCTCTGTTCCCCAGTGTGTCCTCTTTCTATCCCTCTGTTCCCCAGTGTGTCCTCTCTCTCTATCCCTCTGTTCCCCAGTCTGTCCTCTCTCTCTATCCCTCTGTTCCCCAGTGTGCCCTCTTTCTATCCCTCTGTTCCCCAGTGTGCCCTCTCTCGCTATCCCTCTGTTCCCCAGTGTGTCCTCTCTCTCTATCCCTCTGTTCCCCAGTCTGTCCTCTCTCTGTATCCCTCTGTTCCTCAGTGTGTCCTCTCTCTCTATCCCTCTGTTCCCCCAGTGTGCCCTCTCTCTCTATCCCTCTGTTCCCCAGTGTGTCATCTCTCTATATTCCTCTGTTCCTCAGTGTGTCATCTCTCTATATCCCTCTGTTCCTCAGTGTGTCCTCTCTCTATATCCCTCTGTTCCTCAGTGTGTCCTCTCTCTATATCCCTCTGTTCCCCAGTGTGTCCTCTCTCTATATTCCTCTGTTCCCCAGTGTGTCCTCTCTCTATATCCCTCTGTTCCCCAGTGTGTCCTCTCTCTATATTCCTCTGTTCCCCAGTGTGTTCTCTCTCTCTATCCCTCTGTTCCCCAGTGTGTCCTCTCTCTGTATCCCTCTGTTCCTCAGTGTGTCATCTCTCTATATCCCTCTGTTCCTCAGTGTGTCCTCTCTCTATATCCCTCTGTTCCTCAGTGTGTCCTCTCTCTATATCCCTCTGTTCCTCAGTGTGTCCTCTCTCTATATCCCTCTGTTCCCCAGTGTGTTCTCTCTCTATATCCCTCTGTTCCTCAGTGTGTCCTCTCTCTATATCCCTCTGTTCCTCAGTGTGTCCTCTCTCTATATCCCTCTGTTCCCCAGTGTGTCCTCTCTCTATATTCCTCTGTTCCCCAGTGTGTCCTCTCTCTATATCCCTCTGTTCCCCAGTGTGTCCTCTCTCTCTATCCCTCTGTTCCCCAGTCTGTCCTCTCTCTGTATCCCTCTGTTCCTCAGTGTGTCCTCTCTCTCTATCCCTCTGTTCCCCCAGTGTGCCCTCTCTCTCTATCCCTCTGTTCCCCAGTGTGTCATCTCTCTATATCCCTCTGTTCCTCAGTGTGTCCTCTCTCTGTATCCCTCTGTTCCCCAGTGTGTCCTCTCTCTCTATCCCTCTGTTCCTCAGTGTGTCCTCTCTCTATATCCCTCTGTTCCTCAGTGTGTCCTCTCTCTATATCCCTCTGTTCCTCAGTGTGTCCTCTCTCTATATCCCTCTGTTCCCCAGTGTGTTCTCTCTCTATATCCCTCTGTTCCCCAGTGTGTTCTCTCTCTATATTCCTCTGTTCCCCAGTGTGTCATCTCTCTCTATCCCTCTGTTCCCCAGTGTGTCCTCTCTCTATATTCCTCTATTCCCCAGTGTGTCCTCTCTCTATATCCCTCTGTTCCCCAGTGTGTCCTCTCTCTATATTCCTCTGTTCCCCAGTGTGTCCTCTCTCTATATCCCTCTGTTCCTCAGTGTGTCCTCTCTCTATATCCCTCTGTTCCTCAGTGTGTCCTCTCTCTATATTCCTCTGTTCCCCAGTGTGTCCTCTCTCTATATCCCTCTGTTCCTCAGTGTGTCCTCTCTCTATATCCCTCTGTTCCTCAGTGTGTCCTCTCTCTGTATCCCTCAGTTCCCCAGTGTGTCCTCTCTCTGTATCCCTCTGTTCCCCAGTGTGTCCTCTCTCTATATCCCTCAGTTCCCCAGTGTGTCCTCTCTCTATATCCCTCTGTTCCCCAGTGTGTCCTCTCTCTATATCCCTCTGTTCCCCAGTGTGTCCTCTCTCTATATCCCTCTGTTCCTCAGTGTGTTCTCTCTCTCTATCCCTCTGTTCCCCAGTGTGCCCTCTCTCTGTATCCCTCTGTTCCTCAGTGTGTCCTCTCTCTATATCCCTCTGTTCCCCAGTGTGCCCTCTTTCTATCCCTCTGTTCCCCAGTGTGTCCTCTCTCTATATCCCTCTGTTCCCCAGTGTGCCCTCTTTCTATCCCTCTGTTCCCCAGTGTGTCCTCTCTCTATATCCCTCTGTTCCCCAGTGTGCCCTCTTTCTATCCCTCTGTTCCCCAGTCTGTCCTCTCTCTATATCCCTCTGTTCCCCAGTGTGCCCTCTTTCTATCCCTCTGTTCCCCAGTCTGTCCTCTCTCTATATCCCTCTGTTCCCCAGTGTGCCCTCTTTCTATCCCTCTGTTCCCCAGTCTGTCCTCTCTCTATATCCCTCTGTTCCCCAGTGTGCCCTCTTTCTATCCCTCTGTTCCCCAGTGTGTCCTCTCTCTATATCCCTCTGTTCCCCAGTGTGTCCTCTCTCTATATTCCTCTGTTCCTCAGTGTGTCCTCTCTCTATATTCCTCTGTTCCCCAGTGTGTCCTCTCTCTATATCCCTCTGTTCCCCAGTGTGTCCTCTCTCTATATTCCTCTGTTCCTCAGTGTGTCCTCTCTCTATATCCCTCTGTTCCCCAGTGTGCCCTCTTTCTATCCCTCTGTTCCCCAGTGTGTCCTCTCTCTATATTCCTCTGTTCCCCAGTGTGCCCTCTTTCTATCCCTCTGTTCCTCAGTGTGTTCTCTCTCTCTGTATCCCTCTGTTCCCCAGTGTGTCCTCTCTCTATATCCCTCTGTTCCCCAGTGTGTCCTCTCTCTATATCCCTCTGTTCCTCAGTGTGTCCTCTCTCTATATCCCTCTGTTCCCCAGTGTGTCCTCTCTCTATATCCCTCTGTTCCTCAGTGTGTCCTCTCTCTAGATTCCTCTGTTCCCCAGTGTGTCCTCTCTCTATATTCCTCTGTTCCCCAGTGTGTCCTCTCTCTATATTCCTCTGTTCCCCAGTGTGTCCTCTCTCTGTATCCCTCAGTTCCCCAGTGTGTCCTCTCTCTGTATCCCTCTGTTCCCCAGTGTGTCCTCTCTCTCTATCCCTCTGTTCCTCAGTGTGTCCTCTCTCTATATCCCTCTGTTCCCCAGTGTGTCCTCTCTCTATATCCCTCTGTTCCTCAGTGTGTCCTCTCTCTGTATCCCTCTGTTCCCCAGTGTGTCCTCTCTCTCTATCCCTCTGTTCCTCAGTGTGTCCTCTCTCTATATCCCTCTGTTCCTCAGTGTGTCCTCTCTCTATATCCCTCTGTTCCCCAGTGTGTCCTCTCTCTATATTCCTCTGTTCCCCAGTGTGTCCTCTCTCTATATCCCTCTGTTCCTCAGTGTGTCCTCTCTCTATATCCCTCTGTTCCTCAGTGTGTCCTCTCTCTATATCCCTCTGTTCCTCAGTGTGTCCTCTCTCTCTATATCCCTCTGTTCCCCAGTGTGTCCTCTCTCTATATCCCTCTGTTCCTCAGTGTGTCATCTCTCTATATCCCTCTGTTCCCCAGTGTGTCCTCTCTCTATATCCCTCTGTTCCCCAGTGTGTCCTCTCTCTATATCCCTCTGTTCCCCAGTGTGTCCTCTTTCTATCCCTCTGTTCCCCAGTGTGTCCTCTCTCTCTATCCCTCTGTTCCCCAGTCTGTCCTCTCTCTCTATCCCTCTGTTCCCCAGTGTGCCCTCTTTCTATCCCTCTGTTCCCCAGTGTGCCCTCTCTCGCTATCCCTCTGTTCCCCAGTGTGTCCTCTCTCTCTATCCCTCTGTTCCCCAGTCTGTCCTCTCTCTGTATCCCTCTGTTCCTCAGTGTGTCCTCTCTCTCTATCCCTCTGTTCCCCCAGTGTGCCCTCTCTCTCTATCCCTCTGTTCCCCAGTGTGTCATCTCTCTATATTCCTCTGTTCCTCAGTGTGTCATCTCTCTATATCCCTCTGTTCCTCAGTGTGTCCTCTCTCTATATCCCTCTGTTCCTCAGTGTGTCCTCTCTCTATATCCCTCTGTTCCCCAGTGTGTCCTCTCTCTATATTCCTCTGTTCCCCAGTGTGTCCTCTCTCTATATCCCTCTGTTCCCCAGTGTGTCCTCTCTCTATATTCCTCTGTTCCCCAGTGTGTTCTCTCTCTCTATCCCTCTGTTCCCCAGTGTGTCCTCTCTCTGTATCCCTCTGTTCCTCAGTGTGTCATCTCTCTATATCCCTCTGTTCCTCAGTGTGTCCTCTCTCTATATCCCTCTGTTCCTCAGTGTGTCCTCTCTCTATATCCCTCTGTTCCTCAGTGTGTCCTCTCTCTATATCCCTCTGTTCCCCAGTGTGTTCTCTCTCTATATCCCTCTGTTCCCCAGTGTGTTCTCTCTCTATATTCCTCTGTTCCCCAGAGTGTCATCTCTCTCTATCCCTCTGTTCCCCAGTGTGTCCTCTCTCTATATTCCTCTATTCCCCAGTGTGTCCTCTCTCTATATCCCTCTGTTCCCCAGTGTGTCCTCTCTCAATATTCCTCTGTTCCCCAGTGTGTCCTCTCTCTATATCCCTCTGTTCCTCAGTGTGTCCTCTCTCTATATCCCTCTGTTCCTCAGTGTGTCCTCTCTCTATATTCCTCTGTTCCCCAGTGTGTCCTCTCTCTATATCCCTCTGTTCCTCAGTGTGTCCTCTCTCTATATTCCGCCGTTCCCCAGTGTGTCCTCTCTCTATATTCCTCTGTTCCCCAGTGTGTCCTCTCTCTATATTCCTCTGTTCCCCAGTGTGTCCTCTCTCTATATTCCTCTGTTCCCCAGTGTGTCCTCTCTCTATATCCCTCTGTTCCTCAGTGTGTCCTCTCTCTATTTCCCTCTGTTCCTCATTGTGTCCTCTCTCTATATCCCTCTGTTCCCCAGTGTGCCCTCTCTCTATATTCCTCTGTTCCCCAGTGTGTCCTCTCTCTATATCCCTCTGTTCCCCAGTGTGTCCTCTCTCTATATTCCTCTGTTCCCCAGTGTGTCCTCTCTCTATATCCCTCTGTTCCCCAGTGTGTCATCTCTCTATATCCCTCTGTTCCCCAGTGTGCCCTCTCTCTATATTCCTCTGTTCCCCAGTGTGTCCTCTCTCTATATCCCTCTGTTCCCCAGTGTGTCCTCTCTCTATATCCCTCTGTTCCCCAGTGTGTCCTCTCTCTATATTCCTCTGTTCCCCAGTGTGTCCTCTCTCTATATCCCTCTGTTCCTCAGTGTGTCCTCTCTCTGTATCCCTCTGTTCCCCAGTGTGTCCTCTCTCTATATCCCTCTGTTCCCCAGTGTGCCCACTCTCTATATCCCTCTGTTCCTCAGTGTGTCCTCTCTCTGTATCCCTCTGTTCCCCAGTGTGTCCTCTCTCTCTATCCCTCTGTTCCTCAGTGTCTCCTCTCTCTATATCCCTCTGTTCCCCAGTGTGTCCTCTCTCTATATCCCTCTGTTCCTCAGTGTGTCCTCTCTCTGTATCCCTCTGTTCCCCAGTGTGTCCTCTCTCTCTATCCCTCTGTTCCTCAGTGTGTCCTCTCTCTGTATCCCTCTGTTCCCCAGTGTGTCCTCTCTCTATATCCCTCTGTTCCCCAGTGTGCCCTCTCTCTATATCCCTCTGTTCCTCAGTGTGTCCTCTCTCTGTATCCCTCTGTTCCCCAGTGTGTCCTCTCTCTCTATCCCACTGTTCCTCAGTGTGTCCTCTCTCTATATCCCTCTGTTCCCCAGTGTGTCCTCTCTCTATATCCCTCTGTTCCTCAGTGTGTCCTCTCTCTGTATCCCTCTGTTCCCCAGTGTGTCCTCTCTCTCTATCCCTCTGTTCCTCAGTGTGTCCTCTCTCTATATCCCTCTGTTCCGCAGTGTGTCCTCTCTCTATATCCCTCTGTTCCCCAGTGTGTCCCCTCTCTATATCCCTCTGTTCCTCAGTGTGTCCTCTCTCTCTGTATCCCTCTGTTCCCCAGTGTGTCCTCTCTCTATATCCCTCTGTTCCCCAGTGTGTCCTCTCTCTATATCCCTCTGTTCCTCAGTGTGTCCTCTCTCTATATCCCTCTGTTCCCCAGTGTGTCCTCTCTCTATATCCCTCTGTTCCTCAGTGTGTCCTCTCTCGAGATTCCTCTGTTCCCCAGTGTGTCCTCTCTCTATATTCCTCTGTTCCCCAGTGTGTCCTCTCTCTATATTCCTCTGTTCCCCAGTGTGTCCTCTCTCTGTATCCCTCAGTTCCCCAGTGTGTCCTCTCTCTGTATCCCTCTGTTCCCCAGTGTGTCCTCTCTCTCTATCCCTCTGTTCCTCAGTGTGTCCTCTCTCTATATCCCTCTGTTCCCCAGTGTGTCCTCTCTCTATATCCCTCTGTTCCTCAGTGTGTCCTCTCTCTGTATCCCTCTGTTCCCCAGTGTGTCCTCTCTCTCTATCCCTCTGTTCCTCAGTGTGTCCTCTCTCTATATCCCTCTGTTCCTCAGTGTGTCCTCTCTCTATATCCCTCTGTTCCTCAGTGTGTCCTCTCTCTATATCCCTCTGTTCCCCAGTGTGTTCTCTCTCTATATCCCTCTGTTCCCCAGTGTGTTCTCTCTCTATATTCCTCTGTTCCCCAGTGTGTCATCTCTCTCTATCCCTCTGTTCCCCAGTGTGTCCTCTCTCTATATTCCTCTATTCCCCAGTGTGTCCTCTCTCTATATCCCTCTGTTCCCCAGTGTGTCCTCTCTCTATATTCCTCTGTTCCCCAGTGTGTCCTCTCTCTATATCCCTCTGTTCCTCAGTGTGTCCTCTCTCTATATCCCTCTGTTCCTCAGTGTGTCCTCTCTCTATATTCCTCTGTTCCCCAGTGTGTCCTCTCTCTATATCCCTCTGTTCCTCAGTGTGTCCTCTCTCTATATCCCTCTGTTCCTCAGTGTGTCCTCTCTCTATATTCCTCCGTTCCCCAGTGTGTCCTCTCTCTATATTCCTCTGTTCCCCAGTGTGTCCGCTCTCTATATTCCTCTGTTCCCCAGTGTGTCCTCTCTCTATATTCCTCTGTTCCCCAGTGTGTCCTCTCTCTATATCCCTCTGTTCCTCAGTGTGTCCTCTCTCTATATCCCTCTGTTCCTCAGTGTGTCCTCTCTCTATATCCCTCTGTTCCCCAGTGTGCCCTCTCTCTATATTCCTCTGTTCCCCAGTGTGTCCTCTCTCTATATCCCTCTGTTCCCCAGTGTGTCTTCTCTCTATATTCCTCTGTTCCCCAGTGTGTCCTCTCTCTATATCCCTCTGTTCCCCAGTGTGTCATCTCTCTATATCCCTCTGTTCCCCAGTGTGCCCTCTCTCTATATTCCTCTGTTCCCCAGTGTGTCCTCTCTCTATATCCCTCTGTTCCCCAGTGTGTCCTCTCTCTATATCCCTCTGTTCCCCAGTGTGTCCTCTCTCTATATTCCTCTGTTCCCCAGTGTGTCCTCTCTCTATATCCCTCTGTTCCTCAGTGTGTCCTCTCTCTGTATCGCTCTGTTCCCCAGTGTGTCCTCTCTCTATATCCCTCTGTTCCCCAGTGTGCCCTCTCTCTATATCCCTCTGTTCCTCAGTGTGTCCTCTCTCTGTATCCCTGTTCCCCAGTGTGTCCTCTCCCTCTATCCCTCTGTTCCTCAGTGTGTCCTCTCTCTATATCCCTCTGTTCCCCAGTGTGTCCTCTCTCTATATCCCTCTGTTCCTCAGTGTGTCCTCTCTCTGTATCCCTCTGTTCCCCAGTGTGTCCTCTCTCTCTATCCCTCTGTTCCTCAGTGTGTCCTCTCTCTATATCCCTCTGTTCCTCAGTGTGCCCTCTCTATATCCCTCTGTTCCCCAGTGTGTCCTCTCTCTATATCCCTCTGTTCCTCAGTGTGTCCTCTCTCTCT
Source organism: Mustelus asterias (assembly GCF_964213995.1). Classification (NCBI taxonomy): domain Eukaryota; kingdom Metazoa; phylum Chordata; class Chondrichthyes; order Carcharhiniformes; family Triakidae; genus Mustelus; species Mustelus asterias. Next base: position 32,913 of record NW_027591464.1, on the reverse strand, counting down.
GTATCCCTCTGTTCCCCAGTGTGTCCTCTCTCTATATCCCTCTGTTCCCCAGTGTGTCCTCTCTCTATATCCCTCTGTTCCTCAGTGTGTCCTCTCTCTATATCCCTCTGTTCCCCAGTGTGTCCTCTCTCTATATCCCTCTGTTCCTCAGTGTGTCCTCTCTCTATATCCCTCTGTTCCCCAGTGTGTCCTCTCTCTATATTCCTCTGTTCCCCAGTGTGTCCTCTCTCTGTATCCCTCAGTTCCCCAGTGTGTCCTCTCTCTGTATCCCTCTGTTCCCCAGTGTGTCCTCTCTCTATATCCCTCAGTTCCCCAGTGTGTCCTCTCTCTATATCCCTCTGTTCCCCAGTGTGTCCTCTCTCTATATCCCTCTGTTCCCCAGTGTGTCCTCTCTCTATATCCCTCTGTTCCTCAGTGTGTTCTCTCTCTCTATCCCTCTGTTCCCCAGTGTGCCCTCTCTCTGTATCCCTCTGTTCCTCAGTGTGTCCTCTCTCTATATCCCTCTGTTCCCCAGTGTGCCCACTTTCTATCCCTCTGTTCCCCAGTGTGTCCTCTCTCTATATCCCTCTGTTCCCCAGTGTGCCCTCTTTCTATCCCTCTGTTCCCCAGTGTGTCCTCTCTCTATATCCCTCTGTTCCCCAGTGTGCCCCCTTTCTATCCCTCTGTTCCCCAGTCTGTCCTCTCTCTATATCCCTCTGTTCCCCAGTGTGCCCTCTTTCTATCCCTCTGTTCCCCAGTCTGTCCTCTCTCTATATCCCTCTGTTCCCCAGTGTGCCCTCTTTCTATCCCTCTGTTCCCCAGTCTGTCCTCTCTCTATATCCCTCTGTTCCCCAGTGTGCCCTCTTTCTATCCCTCTGTTCCCCAGTGTGTCCTCTCTCTACATCCCTCTGTTCCCCAGTGTGTCCTCTCTCTATATTCCTCTGTTCCTCAGTGTGTCCTCTCTCTATATTCCTCTGTTCCCCAGTGTGTCCTCTCTCTATATCCCTCTGTTCCCCAGTGTGTCCTCTCTCTATATTCCTCTGTTCCTCAGTGTGTCCTCTCTCTATATCCCTCTGTTCCCCAGTGTGCCCTCTTTCTATCCCTCTGTTCCCCAGTGTGTCCTCTCTCTATATTCCTCTGTTCCCCAGTGTGCCCTCTTTCTATCCCTCTGTTCCTCAGTGTGTTCTCTCTCTCTGTATCCCTCTGTTCCCCAGTGTGTCCTCTCTCTATATCCCTCTGTTCCCCAGTGTGTCCTCTCTCTATATCCCTCTGTTCCTCAGTGTGTCCTCTCTCTATATCCCTCTGTTCCCCAGTGTGTCCTCTCTCTATATCCCTCTGTTCCTCACTGTGTCCTCTCTCTAGATTCCTCTGTTCCCCAGTGTGTCCTCTCTCTATATTCCTCTGTTCCCCAGTGTGTCCTCTCTCTATATTCCTCTGTTCCCCAGTGTGTCCTCTCTCTGTATCCCTCAGTTCCCCAGTGTGTCCTCTCTCTGTATCCCTCTGTTCCCCAGTGTGTCCTCTCTCTCTATCCCTCTGTTCCTCAGTGTGTCCTCTCTCTATATCCCTCTGTTCCCCAGTGTGTCCTCTCTCTATATCCCTCTGTTCCTCAGTGTGTCCTCTCTCTGTATCCCTCTGTTCCCCAGTGTGTCCTCTCTCTCTATCCCCCTGTTCCTCAGTGTGTCCTCTCTCTATATCCCTCTGTTCCTCAGTGTGTCCTCTCTCTATATCCCTCTGTTCCTCAGTGTGTCCTCTCTCTATATCCCTCTGTTCCCCAGTGTGTTCTCTCTCTATATCCCTCTGTTCCCCAGTGTGTTCTCTCTCTATATCCCTCTGTTCCCCAGTGTGTCCTCTCTCGATATTCCTCTATTCCCCAGTGTGTCCTCTCTCTATATCCCTCTGTTCCCCAGTGTGTCCTCTCTCTATATTCCTCTGTTCCCCAGTGTGTCCTCTCTCTATATCCCTCTGTTCCTCAGTGTGTCCTCTCTCTATATCCCTCTGTTCCTCAGTGTGTCCTCTCTCTATATTCCTCTGTTCCCCAGTGTGTCCTCTCTCTATATCCCTCTGTTCCTCAGTGTGTCCTCTCTCTATATCCCTCTGTTCCTCAGTGTGTCCTCTCTCTATATTCCTCCGTTCCCCAGTGTGTCCTCTCTCTATATTCCTCTGTTCCCCAGTGTGTCCGCTCTCTATATTCCTCTGTTCCCCAGTGTGTCCTCTCTCTATATTCCTCTGTTCCCCAGTGTGTCCTCTCTCTATATCCCTCTGTTCCTCAGTGTGTCCTCTCTCTATATCCCTCTGTTCCTCAGTGTGTCCTCTCTCTATATCCCTCTGTTCCCCAGTGTGCCCTCTCTCTATATTCCTCTGTTCCCCAGTGTGTCCTCTCTCTATATCCCTCTGTTCCCCAGTGTGTCTTCTCTCTATATTCCTCTGTTCCCCAGTGTGTCCTCTCTCTATATCCCTCTGTTCCCCAGTGTGTCATCTCTCTATATCCCTCTGTTCCCCAGTGTGCCCTCTCTCTATATTCCTCTGTTCCCCAGTGTGTCCTCTCTCTATATCCCTCTGTTCCCCAGTGTGTCCTCTCTCTATATCCCTCTGTTCCCCAGTGTGTCCTCTCTCTATATTCCTCTGTTCCCCAGTGTGTCCTCTCTCTATATCCCTCTGTTCCTCAGTGTGTCCTCTCTGTATCGCTCTGTTCCCCAGTGTGTCCTCTCTCTATATCCCTCTGTTCCCCAGTGTGCCCTCTCTCTATATCCCTCTGTTCCTCAGTGTGTCCTCTCTCTGTATCCCTGTTTCCCAGTGTGTCCTCTCCCTCTATCCCTCTGTTCCTCAGTGTGTCCTCTCTCTATATCCCTCTGTTCCCCAGTGTGTCCTCTCTCTATATCCCTCTGTTCCTCAGTGTGTCCTCTCTCTGTATCCCTCTGTTCCCCAGTGTGTCCTCTCTCTCTATCCCTCTGTTCCTCAGTGTGTCCTCTCTCTATATCCCTCTGTTCCTCAGTGTGCCCTCTCTATATCCCTCTGTTCCCCAGTGTGTCCTCTCTCTATATCCCTCTGTTCCTCAGTGTGTCCTCTCTCTCTGTATCCCTCTGTTCCCCAGTGTGTCCTCTCTCTATATCCCTCTGTTCCCCAGTGTGTCCTCTCTCTATATCCCTCTGTTCCTCAGTGTGTCCTCTCTCTATATCCCTCTGTTCCCCAGTGTGTCCTCTCTCTATATCCCTCTGTTCCTCAGTGTGTCCTCTCTCTATATCCCTCTGTTCCCCAGTGTGTCCTATCTCTATATTCCTCTGTTCCCCAGTGTGTCCTCTCTCTGTATCCCTCAGTTCCCCAGTGTGTCCTCTCTCTGTATCCCTCTGTTCCCCAGTGTGTCCTCTCTCTATATCCCTCAGTTCCCCAGTGTGTCCTCTCTCTATATCCCTCTGTTCCCCAGTGTGTCCTCTCTCTATATCCCTCTGTTCCCCAGAGTGTCCTCTCTCTATATCCCTCTGTTCCTCAGTGTGTTCTCTCTCTCTATCCCTCTGTTCCCCAGTGTGCCCTCTCTCTGTATCCCTCTGTTCCTCAGTGTGTCCTCTCTCTATATCCCTCTGTTCCCCAGTGTGCCCTCTTTCTATCCCTCTGTTCCCCAGTGTGTCCTCTCTCTATATCCCTCTGTTCCCCAGTGTGCCCTCTTTCTATCCCTCTGTTCCCCAGTGTGTCCTCTCTCTATATCCCTCTGTTCCCCAGTGTGCCCTCTTTCTATCCCTCTGTTCCCCAGTCTGTCCTCTCTCTATATCCCTCTGTTCCCCAGTGTGCCCTCTTTCTATCCCTCTGTTCCCCAGTCTGTCCTCTCTCTATATCCCTCTGTTCCCCAGTGTGCCCTCTTTCTATCCCTCTGTTCCCCAGTCTGTCCTCTCTCTATATCCCTCTGTTCCCCAGTGTGCCCTCTTTCTATCCCTCTGTTCCCCAGTGTGTCCTCTCTCTATATCCCTCTGTTCCCCAGTGTGTCCTCTCTCTATATTCCTCTGTTCCTCAGTGTGTCCTCTCTCTATATCCCTCTGTTCCCCAGTGTGTCCTCTCTCTATATCCCTCTGTTCCCCAGTGTGTCCTCTCTCTATATTCCTCTGTTCCTCAGTGTGTCCTCTCTCTATATCCCTCTGTTCCCCAGTGTGCCCTCTTTCTATCCCTCTGTTCCCCAGTGTGTCCTCTCTCTATATTCCTCTGTTCCCCAGTGTGCCCTCTTTCTATCCCTCTGTTCCTCAGTGTGTTCTCTCTCTATATCCCTCTGTTCCCCAGTGTGCCCTCTCTCTCTATCCCTCTGTTCCCCAGTGTGTCCTCTCTCTATATCCCTCTGTTCCCCAGTCTGTCCTCTCTCTATATCCCTCTGTTCCTCAGTGTGTCCTCTCTCTATATCCCTCTGTTCCCCAGTGTGCCCTCTCTCTCTATCCCTCTGTTCCCCAGTGTGTCCTCTCTCTATATCCCTCTGTTCCCCAGTCTGTCCTCTCTCTATATCCCTTTGTTCCTCAGTGTGTCCTCTCTCTATATCCCTCTGTTCCCCAGTGTGTTCTCTCTCTATATCCCTCTGTTCCCCAGTGTGCCCTCTCTCTCTATCCCTCTGTTCCCCAGTGTGTCCTCTCTCTATATCCCTCTGTTCCCCAGTCTGTCCTCTCTCTATATCCCTCTGTTCCTCAGTGTGTCCTCTCTCTCTATCCCTCTGTTCCCCAGTGTGTCCTCTCTCTATATCCCTCTGTTCCCCAGTCTGTCCTCTCTCTATATCCCTCTGTTCCTCAGTGTGTTCTCTCTCTCTATCCCTCTGTTCCTCAGTGTGCCCTCTCTCTCTATCCCTCTGTTCCCCAGTGTGTCCTCTCTCTATATCCCTCTGTTCCCCAGTGTGTCCTCTATCTATATCCCTCTGTTCCTCAGTGTGTTCTCTCTCTCTATCCCTCTGTTCCTCAGTGTGCCCTCTCTCTCTATCCCTCTGTTCCCCAGTGTGCCCTCTCTCTATATCCCTCTGTTCCTCAGTGTGTTCTCTCTCTCTATCCCTCTGTTCCTCAGTGTGTCCTCTCTCTCTATCCCTCAGTTCCCCAGTGTGCCCTCTTTCTATCCCTCTGTTCCCCAGTGTGCCCTCTCTCTCTATCCCCCTGTTCCCCAGTGTGTTCTCTCTCTATATCCCTCTGTTCCTCAGTGTGCCCTCTCTCTCTATCCCCCTGTTCCCCAGTGTGCCCTCTTTCTATCCCTCTGTTCCCCAGTGTGTCCTCTCTCTATATCCCTCTGTTCCTCAGTGTGTCCTCTCTCTCAATATCCCTCTGTTCCTCAGTGTGTCCTCTCTCTATATCCCCCTGTTCCCCAGTGTGTCCTCTCTCTATATCCCTCTGTTCCTCAGTGTGTTCTCTCTCTCTATCCCTCTGTTCCTCAGTGTGCCCTCTCTCTCTATCCCCCTGTTCCCCAGTGTGCCCTCTCTCTCTATCCCCCTGTTCCCCAGTGTGTCCTCTCTCTATATCCCTCTGTTCCCCAGTGTGTCCTCTCTCTATATCCCTCTGTTCCTCAGTGTGTCCTCTCTCTCTGTATCCCTCTGTTCCCCAGTGTGTCCTCTCTCTATATCCCTCTGTTCCCCAGTGTGTCCTCTCTCTATATCCCTCTGTTCCTCAGTGTGTCCTCTCTCTATATCCCTCTGTTCCCCAGTGTGTCCTCTCTCTATATCCCTCTGTTCCTCAGTGTGTCCTCTCTCTATATCCCTCTGTTCCCCAGTGTGTCCTCTCTCTATATTCCTCTGTTCCCCAGTGTGTCCTCTCTCTGTATCCCTCAGTTCCCCAGTGTGTCCTCTCTCTGTATCCCTCTGTTCCCCAGTGTGTCCTCTCTCTATATCCCTCAGTTCCCCAGTGTGTCCTCTCTCTATATCCCTCTGTTCCCCAGTGTGTCCTCTCTCTATATCCCTCTGTTCCCCAGAGTGTCCTCTCTCTATATCCCTCTGTTCCTCAGTGTGTTCTCTCTCTCTATCCCTCTGTTCCCCAGTGTGCCCTCTCTCTGTATCCCTCTGTTCCTCAGTGTGTCCTCTCTCTATATCCCTCTGTTCCCCAGTGTGCCCTCTTTCTATCCCTCTGTTCCCCAGTGTGTCCTCTCTCTATATCCCTCTGTTCCCCAGTGTGCCCTCTTTCTATCCCTCTGTTCCCCAGTGTGTCCTCTCTCTATATCCCTCTGTTCCCCAGTGTGCCCTCTTTCTATCCCTCTGTTCCCCAGTCTGTCCTCTCTCTATATCCCTCTGTTCCCCAGTGTGCCCTCTTTCTATCCCTCTGTTCCCCTGTCTGTCCTCTCTCTATATCCCTCTGTTCCCCAGTGTGCCCTCTTTCTATCCCTCTGTTCCCCAGTCTGTCCTCTCTCTATATCCCTCTGTTCCCCAGTGTGCCCTCTTTCTATCCCTCTGTTCCCCAGTGTGTCCTCTCTCTATATCCCTCTGTTCCCCAGTGTGTCCTCTCTCTATATTCCTCTGTTCCTCAGTGTGTCCTCTCTCTATATCCCTCTGTTCCCCAGTGTGTCCTCTCTCTATATCCCTCTGTTCCCCAGTGTGTCCTCTCTCTATATTCCTCTGTTCCTCAGTGTGTCCTCTCTCTATATCCCTCTGTTCCCCAGTGTGCCCTCTTTCTATCCCTCTGTTCCCCAGTGTGTCCTCTCTCTATATTCCTCTGTTCCCCAGTGTGCCCTCTTTCTATCCCTCTGTTCCTCAGTGTGTTCTCTCTCTATATCCCTCTGTTCCCCAGTGTGCCCTCTCTCTCTATCCCTCTGTTCCCCAGTGTGTCCTCTCTCTATATCCCTCTGTTCCCCAGTCTGTCCTCTCTCTATATCCCTCTGTTCCTCAGTGTGTCCTCTCTCTATATCCCTCTGTTCCCCAGTGTGCCCTCTCTCTCTATCCCTCTGTTCCCCAGTGTGTCCTCTCTCTATATCCCTCTGTTCCCCAGTCTGTCCTCTCTCTATATCCCTTTGTTCCTCAGTGTGTCCTCTCTCTATATCCCTCTGTTCCCCAGTGTGTTCTCTCTCTATATCCCTCTGTTCCCCAGTGTGCCCTCTCTCTCTATCCCTCTGTTCCCCAGTGTGTCCTCTCTCTATATCCCTCTGTTCCCCAGTCTGTCCTCTCTCTATATCCCTCTGTTCCTCAGTGTGTCCTCTCTCTCTATCCCTCTGTTCCCCAGTGTGTCCTCTCTCTATATCCCTCTGTTCCCCAGTCTGTCCTCTCTCTATATCCCTCTGTTCCTCAGTGTGTTCTCTCTCTCTATCCCTCTGTTCCTCAGTGTGCCCTCTCTCTCTATCCCTCTGTTCCCCAGTGTGTCCTCTCTCTATATCCCTCTGTTCCCCAGTGTGTCCTCTATCTATATCCCTCTGTTCCTCAGTGTGTTCTCTCTCTCTATCCCTCTGTTCCTCAGTGTGCCCTCTCTCTCTATCCCTCTGTTCCCCAGTGTGCCCTCTCTCTATATCCCTCTGTTCCTCAGTGTGTTCTCTCTCTCTATCCCTCTGTTCCTCAGTGTGTCCTCTCTCTCTATCCCTCAGTTCCCCAGTGTGCCCTCTTTCTATCCCTCTGTTCCCCAGTGTGCCCTCTCTCTCTATCCCCCTGTTCCCCAGTGTGTTCTCTCTCTATATCCCTCTGTTCCTCAGTGTGCCCTCTCTCTCTATCCCCCTGTTCCCCAGTGTGCCCTCTTTCTATCCCTCTGTTCCCCAGTGTGTCCTCTCTCTATATCCCTCTGTTCCTCAGTGTGTCCTCTATCTCTATATCCCTCTGTTCCTCAGTGTGTCCTCTCTCTATATCCCCCTGTTCCCCAGTGTGTCCTCTCTCTATATCCCTCTGTTCCTCAGTGTGTTCTCTCTCTCTATCCCTCTGTTCCTCAGTGTGCCCTCTCTCTCTATCCCCCTGTTCCCCAGTGTGCCCTCTCTCTCTATCCCTCTGTTCCCCAGTGTGTCCTCTCTCTATATTCCTCTGTTCCCCAGTGTGTCCTCTCTCTATATTCCTCTGTTCCCCAGTGTGTCCTCTCTCTATATCCCTCAGTTCCCCAGTGTGTCCTCTCTCTATATCCCTCTGTTCCCCAGTGTGTCCTCTCTCTATATCCCTCTGTTCCCCAGAGTGTCCTCTCTCTATATCCCTCTGTTCCCCAGTGTGTTCTCTCTCTATATCCCTCTGTTCCCCAGTGTGCCCTCTCTCTCTATCCCTCTGTTCCCCAGTGTGTCCTCTCTCTATATCCCTCTGTTCCCCAGTCTGTCCTCTCTCTATATCCCTCTGTTCCTCAGTGTGTCCTCTCTCTCTATCCCTCTGTTCCCCAGTGTGTCCTCTCTCTATATCCCTCTGTTCCCCAGTCTGTCCTCTCTCTATATCCCTCTGTTCCTCAGTGTGTTCTCTCTCTCTATCCCTCTGTTCCTCAGTGTGCCCTCTCTCTCTATCCCTCTGTTCCCCAGTGTGTCCTCTCTCTATATCCCTCTGTTCCCCAGTGTGTCCTCTATCTATATCCCTCTGTTCCTCAGTGTGTTCTCTCTCTCTATCCCTCTGTTCCTCAGTGTGCCCTCTCTCTCTATCCCTCTGTTCCCCAGTGTGCCCTCTCTCTATATCCCTCTGTTCCTCAGTGTGTTCTCTCTCTCTATCCCTCTGTTCCTCAGTGTGTCCTCTCTCTCTATCCCTCAGTTCCCCAGTGTGCCCTCTTTCTATCCCTCTGTTCCCCAGTGTGCCCTCTCTCTCTATCCCCCTGTTCCCCAGTGTGTTCTCTCTCTATATCCCTCTGTTCCTCAGTGTGCCCTCTCTCTCTATCCCCCTGTTCCCCAGTGTGCCCTCTTTCTATCCCTCTGTTCCCCAGTGTGTCCTCTCTCTATATCCCTCTGTTCCTCAGTGTGTCCTCTCTCTCAATATCCCTCTGTTCCTCAGTGTGTCCTCTCTCTATATCCCCCTGTTCCCCAGTGTGTCCTCTCTCTATATCCCTCTGTTCCTCAGTGTGTTCTCTCTCTCTATCCCTCTGTTCCTCAGTGTGCCCTCTCTCTCTATCCCCCTGTTCCCCAGTGTGCCCTCTCTCTCTATCCCCCTGTTCCCCAGTGTGTCCTCTCTCTATATCCCTCTGTTCCCCAGTGTGTCCTCTCTCTATATCCCTCTGTTCCTCAGTGTGTCCTCTCTCTCTGTATCCCTCTGTTCCCCAGTGTGTCCTCTCTCTATATCCCTCTGTTCCCCAGTGTGTCCTCTCTCTATATCCCTCTGTTCCTCAGTGTGTCCTCTCTCTATATCCCTCTGTTCCCCAGTGTGTCCTCTCTCTATATCCCTCTGTTCCTCAGTGTGTCCTCTCTCTATATCCCTCTGTTCCCCAGTGTGTCCTCTCTCTATATTCCTCTGTTCCCCAGTGTGTCCTCTCTCTGTATCCCTCAGTTCCCCAGTGTGTCCTCTCTCTGTATCCCTCTGTTCCCCAGTGTGTCCTCTCTCTATATCCCTCAGTTCCCCAGTGTGTCCTCTCTCTATATCCCTCTGTTCCCCAGTGTGTCCTCTCTCTATATCCCTCTGTTCCCCAGAGTGTCCTCTCTCTATATCCCTCTGTTCCTCAGTGTGTTCTCTCTCTCTATCCCTCTGTTCCCCAGTGTGCCCTCTCTCTGTATCCCTCTGTTCCTCAGTGTGTCCTCTCTCTATATCCCTCTGTTCCCCAGTGTGCCCTCTTTCTATCCCTCTGTTCCCCAGTGTGTCCTCTCTCTATATCCCTCTGTTCCCCAGTGTGCCCTCTTTCTATCCCTCTGTTCCCCAGTGTGTCCTCTCTCTATATCCCTCTGTTCCCCAGTGTGCCCTCTTTCTATCCCTCTGTTCCCCAGTCTGTCCTCTCTCTATATCCCTCTGTTCCCCAGTGTGCCCTCTTTCTATCCCTCTGTTCCCCTGTCTGTCCTCTCTCTATATCCCTCTGTTCCCCAGTGTGCCCTCTTTCTATCCCTCTGTTCCCCAGTCTGTCCTCTCTCTATATCCCTCTGTTCCCCAGTGTGCCCTCTTTCTATCCCTCTGTTCCCCAGTGTGTCCTCTCTCTATATCCCTCTGTTCCCCAGTGTGTCCTCTCTCTATATTCCTCTGTTCCTCAGTGTGTCCTCTCTCTATATCCCTCTGTTCCCCAGTGTGTCCTCTCTCTATATCCCTCTGTTCCCCAGTGTGTCCTCTCTCTATATTCCTCTGTTCCTCAGTGTGTCCTCTCTCTATATCCCTCTGTTCCCCAGTGTGCCCTCTTTCTATCCCTCTGTTCCCCAGTGTGTCCTCTCTCTATATTCCTCTGTTCCCCAGTGTGCCCTCTTTCTATCCCTCTGTTCCTCAGTGTGTTCTCTCTCTATATCCCTCTGTTCCCCAGTGTGCCCTCTCTCTCTATCCCTCTGTTCCCCAGTGTGTCCTCTCTCTATATCCCTCTGTTCCCCAGTCTGTCCTCTCTCTATATCCCTCTGTTCCTCAGTGTGTCCTCTCTCTATATCCCTCTGTTCCCCAGTGTGCCCTCTCTCTCTATCCCTCTGTTCCCCAGTGTGTCCTCTCTCTATATCCCTCTGTTCCCCAGTCTGTCCTCTCTCTATATCCCTTTGTTCCTCAGTGTGTCCTCTCTCTATATCCCTCTGTTCCCCAGTGTGTTCTCTCTCTATATCCCTCTGTTCCCCAGTGTGCCCTCTCTCTCTATCCCTCTGTTCCCCAGTGTGTCCTCTCTCTATATCCCTCTGTTCCCCAGTCTGTCCTCTCTCTATATCCCTCTGTTCCTCAGTGTGTCCTCTCTCTCTATCCCTCTGTTCCCCAGTGTGTCCTCTCTCTATATCCCTCTGTTCCCCAGTCTGTCCTCTCTCTATATCCCTCTGTTCCTCAGTGTGTTCTCTCTCTCTATCCCTCTGTTCCTCAGTGTGCCCTCTCTCTCTATCCCTCTGTTCCCCAGTGTGTCCTCTCTCTATATCCCTCTGTTCCCCAGTGTGTCCTCTATCTATATCCCTCTGTTCCTCAGTGTGTTCTCTCTCTCTATCCCTCTGTTCCTCAGTGTGCCCTCTCTCTCTATCCCTCTGTTCCCCAGTGTGCCCTCTCTCTATATCCCTCTGTTCCTCAGTGTGTTCTCTCTCTCTATCCCTCTGTTCCTCAGTGTGTCCTCTCTCTCTATCCCTCAGTTCCCCAGTGTGCCCTCTTTCTATCCCTCTGTTCCCCAGTGTGCCCTCTCTCTCTATCCCCCTGTTCCCCAGTGTGTTCTCTCTCTATATCCCTCTGTTCCTCAGTGTGCCCTCTCTCTCTATCCCCCTGTTCCCCAGTGTGCCCTCTTTCTATCCCTCTGTTCCCCAGTGTGTCCTCTCTCTATATCCCTCTGTTCCTCAGTGTGTCCTCTATCTCTATATCCCTCTGTTCCTCAGTGTGTCCTCTCTCTATATCCCCCTGTTCCCCAGTGTGTCCTCTCTCTATATCCCTCTGTTCCTCAGTGTGTTCTCTCTCTCTATCCCTCTGTTCCTCAGTGTGCCCTCTCTCTCTATCCCCCTGTTCCCCAGTGTGCCCTCTCTCTCTATCCCTCTGTTCCCCAGTGTGTCCTCTCTCTATATTCCTCTGTTCCCCAGTGTGTCCTCTCTCTATATTCCTCTGTTCCCCAGTGTGTCCTCTCTCTATATCCCTCAGTTCCCCAGTGTGTCCTCTCTCTATATCCCTCTGTTCCCCAGTGTGTCCTCTCTCTATATCCCTCTGTTCCCCAGAGTGTCCTCTCTCTATATCCCTCTGTTCCTCAGTGTGTTCTCTCTCTCTATCCCTCTGTTCCCCAGTGTGCCCTCTCTCTGTATCCCTCTGTTCCTCAGTGTGTCCTCTCTCTATATCCCTCTGTTCCCCAGTGTGCCCTCTTTCTATCCCTCTGTTCCCCAGTGTGTCCTCTCTCTATATCCCTCTGTTCCCCAGTGTGCCCTCTTTCTATCCCTCTGTTCCCCAGTGTGTCCTCTCTCTATATCCCTCTGTTCCCCAGTGTGCCCTCTTTCTATCCCTCTGTTCCCCAGTCTGTCCTCTCTCTATATCCCTCTGTTCCCCAGTGTGCCCTCTTTCTATCCCTCTGTTCCCCTGTCTGTCCTCTCTCTATATCCCTCTGTTCCCCAGTGTGCCCTCTTTCTATCCCTCTGTTCCCCAGTCTGTCCTCTCTCTATATCCCTCTGTTCCCCAGTGTGCCCTCTTTCTATCCCTCTGTTCCCCAGTGTGTCCTCTCTCTATATCCCTCTGTTCCCCAGTGTGTCCTCTCTCTATATTCCTCTGTTCCTCAGTGTGTCCTCTCTCTATATCCCTCTGTTCCCCAGTGTGTCCTCTCTCTATATCCCTCTGTTCCCCAGTGTGTCCTCTCTCTATATTCCTCTGTTCCTCAGTGTGTCCTCTCTCTATATCCCTCTGTTCCCCAGTGTGCCCTCTTTCTATCCCTCTGTTCCCCAGTGTGTCCTCTCTCTATATTCCTCTGTTCCCCAGTGTGCCCTCTTTCTATCCCTCTGTTCCTCAGTGTGTTCTCTCTCTATATCCCTCTGTTCCCCAGTGTGCCCTCTCTCTCTATCCCTCTGTTCCCCAGTGTGTCCTCTCTCTATATCCCTCTGTTCCCCAGTCTGTCCTCTCTCTATATCCCTCTGTTCCTCAGTGTGTCCTCTCTCTATATCCCTCTGTTCCCCAGTGTGCCCTCTCTCTCTATCCCTCTGTTCCCCAGTGTGTCCTCTCTCTATATCCCTCTGTTCCCCAGTCTGTCCTCTCTCTATATCCCTTTGTTCCTCAGTGTGTCCTCTCTCTATATCCCTCTGTTCCCCAGTGTGTTCTCTCTCTATATCCCTCTGTTCCCCAGTGTGCCCTCTCTCTCTATCCCTCTGTTCCCCAGTGTGTCCTCTCTCTATATCCCTCTGTTCCCCAGTCTGTCCTCTCTCTATATCCCTCTGTTCCTCAGTGTGTCCTCTCTCTCTATCCCTCTGTTCCCCAGTGTGTCCTCTCTCTATATCCCTCTGTTCCCCAGTCTGTCCTCTCTCTATATCCCTCTGTTCCTCAGTGTGTTCTCTCTCTCTATCCCTCTGTTCCTCAGTGTGCCCTCTCTCTCTATCCCTCTGTTCCCCAGTGTGTCCTCTCTCTATATCCCTCTGTTCCCCAGTGTGTCCTCTATCTATATCCCTCTGTTCCTCAGTGTGTTCTCTCTCTCTATCCCTCTGTTCCTCAGTGTGCCCTCTCTCTCTATCCCTCTGTTCCCCAGTGTGCCCTCTCTCTATATCCCTCTGTTCCTCAGTGTGTTCTCTCTCTCTATCCCTCTGTTCCTCAGTGTGTCCTCTCTCTCTATCCCTCAGTTCCCCAGTGTGCCCTCTTTCTATCCCTCTGTTCCCCAGTGTGCCCTCTCTCTCTATCCCCCTGTTCCCCAGTGTGTTCTCTCTCTATATCCCTCTGTTCCTCAGTGTGCCCTCTCTCTCTATCCCCCTGTTCCCCAGTGTGCCCTCTTTCTATCCCTCTGTTCCCCAGTGTGTCCTCTCTCTATATCCCTCTGTTCCTCAGTGTGTCCTCTATCTCTATATCCCTCTGTTCCTCAGTGTGTCCTCTCTCTATATCCCCCTGTTCCCCAGTGTGTCCTCTCTCTATATCCCTCTGTTCCTCAGTGTGTTCTCTCTCTCTATCCCTCTGTTCCTCAGTGTGCCCTCTCTCTCTATCCCCCTGTTCCCCAGTGTGCCCTCTCTCTCTATCCCCCTGTTCCCCAGTGTGTCCTCTCTCTATATCCCTCTGTTCCCCAGTGTGTCCTCTCTCTATATCCCTCTGTTCCTCAGTGTGTCCTCTCTCTCTATATCCCTCTGTTCCTCAGTGTGTCCTCTCTCTATATCCCCCTGTTCCCCAGTGTGTCCTCTCTCTATATCCCTCTGTTCCTCAGTGTGTCCTCTCTCTCTATTCCTCTGTTCCCCAGTGTGCCCTCTCCCTATATCCCTCTGTTCCCCAGTGTGTTCTCTCTCTACATCCCTCTGTTCCCCAGTGTGTCCTCTCTCTCTACATCCCTCAGTTCCCCAGTGTGTCCTCTCTCTATATCCCTCTGTTCCTCAGTGTGTCCTCTCTCTATATCCCTCTGTTCCCCAGTGTGTCCTCTCTCTGTATCCCTCAGTTCCCCAGTGTGTCCTCTCCCTACATCCCTCTGTTCCCCAGTGTGTCCTCTCTCTATATCCCTCTGTTCCCCAGTGTGTCCTCTCTCTGTATCCCTCAGTTCCCCAGTGTGTCCTCTCCCTACATCCCTCTGTTCCCCAGTGTGTCCTCTCTCTATATCCCTCTGTTCCTCAGTGTGTCCTCTCTCTATATCCCTCTGTTCCTCAGTGTGTCCTCTCTCTATATCCCTCTGTTCCTCAGTGTGTCCTCTCTCTATATCCCTCTGTTCCTCAGTGTGTCCTCTCTCTCTATCCCTCTGTTCCTCAGTGTGTCCTCTCTCTATATCCCTCTGTTCCTCAGTGTGTTCTCTCTCTCTATCCCTCTGTTCCCCAGTGTGTCCTCTCTCTCTATCCCTCTGTTCCCCAGTGTGCCCTCTCTCTCTATATCCCTCTGTTCCTCAGTGTGTCCTCTCTCTATATCCCTCTGTTCCTCAGTGTGTCCTCTCTCTATATCCCTCTGTTCCTCAGTGTGTCCTCTCTCTATATCCCTCTGTTCCTCAGTGTGTCCTCTCTCTATATCCCTCTGTTCCTCAGTGTGTCCTCTCTCTATATCCCTCTGTTCCTCAGTGTGTTCTCTCTCTCTATCCCTCTGTTCCCCAGTGTGTCCTCTCTCTGTATCCCTCTGTTCCCCAGTGTGTCCTCTCTCTATATCCCTCAGTTCCCCAGTGTGTCCTCTCTCTATTTCCCTCTGTTCCCCAGTGTGTCCTCTCTCTATATCCCTCTGTTCCCCAGAGTGTCCTCTCTCTATATCCCTCTGTTCCTCAGTGTGTTCTCTCTCTCTATCCCTCTGTTCCCCAGTGTGCCCTCTCTCTGTATCCCTCTGTTCCTCAGTGTGTCCTCTCTCTATATCCCTCTGTTCCCCAGTGTGCCCTCTTTCTATCCCTCTGTTCCCCAGTGTGTCCTCTCTCTATATCCCTCTGTTCCCCAGTGTGCCCTCTTTCTATCCCTCTGTTCCCCAGTGTGTCCTCTCTCTATATCCCTCTGTTCCCCAGTGTGCCCTCTTTCTATCCCTCTGTTCCCCAGTCTGTCCTCTCTCTATATCCCTCTGTTCCCCAGTGTGCCCTCTTTCTATCCCTCTGTTCCCCAGTCTGTCCTCTCTCTATATCCCTCTGTTCCCCAGTGTGCCCTCTTTCTATCCCTGTTCCCCAGTCTGTCCTCTCTCTATATCCCTCTGTTCCCCAGTGTGCCCTCTTTCTATCCCTCTGTTCCCCAGTGTGTCCTCTCTCTATATCCCTCTGTTCCCCAGTGTGTCCTCTCTCTATATTCCTCTGTTCCTCAGTGTGTCCTCTCTCTATATCCCTCTGTTCCCCAGTGTGTCCTCTCTCTATATCCCTCTGTTCCCCAGTGTGTCCTCTCTCTATATTCCTCTGTTCCTCAGTGTGTCCTCTCTCTATATCCCTCTGTTCCCCAGTGTGCCCTCTTTCTATCCCTCTGTTCCCCAGTGTGTCCTCTCTCTATATTCCTCTGTTCCCCAGTGTGCCCTCTTTCTATCCCTCTGTTCCTCAGTGTGTTCTCTCTCTATATCCCTCTGTTCCCCAGTGTGCCCTCTCTCTCTATCCCTCTGTTCCCCAGTGTGTCCTCTCTCTATATCCCTCTGTTCCCCAGTCTGTCCTCTCTCTATATCCCTCTGTTCCTCAGTGTGTCCTCTCTCTATATCCCTCTGTTCCCCAGTGTGCCCTCTCTCTCTATCCCTCTGTTCCCCAGTGTGTCCTCTCTCTATATCCCTCTGTTCCCCAGTCTGTCCTCTCTCTATATCCCTTTGTTCCTCAGTGTGTCCTCTCTCTATATCCCTCTGTTCCCCAGTGTGTTCTCTCTCTATATCCCTCTGTTCCCCAGTGTGCCCTCTCTCTCTATCCCTCTGTTCCCCAGTGTGTCCTCTCTCTATATCCCTCTGTTCCCCAGTCTGTCCTCTCTCTATATCCCTCTGTTCCTCAGTGTGTCCTCTCTCTCTATCCCTCTGTTCCCCAGTGTGTCCTCTCTCTATATCCCTCTGTTCCCCAGTCTGTCCTCTCTCTATATCCCTCTGTTCCTCAGTGTGTTCTCTCTCTCTATCCCTCTGTTCCTCAGTGTGCCCTCTCTCTCTATCCCTCTGTTCCCCAGTGTGTCCTCTCTCTATATCCCTCTGTTCCCCAGTGTGTCCTCTATCTATATCCCTCTGTTCCTCAGTGTGTTCTCTCTCTCTATCCCTCTGTTCCTCAGTGTGCCCTCTCTCTCTATCCCTCTGTTCCCCAGTGTGCCCTCTCTCTATATCCCTCTGTTCCTCAGTGTGTTCTCTCTCTCTATCCCTCTGTTCCTCAGTGTGTCCTCTCTCTCTATCCCTCAGTTCCCCAGTGTGCCCTCTTTCTATCCCTCTGTTCCCCAGTGTGCCCTCTCTCTCTATCCCCCTGTTCCCCAGTGTGTTCTCTCTCTATATCCCTCTGTTCCTCAGTGTGCCCTCTCTCTCTATCCCCCTGTTCCCCAGTGTGCCCTCTTTCTATCCCTCTGTTCCCCAGTGTGTCCTCTCTCTATATCCCTCTGTTCCTCAGTGTGTCCTCTCTCTCTATATCCCTCTGTTCCTCAGTGTGTCCTCTCTCTATATCCCCCTGTTCCCCAGTGTGTCCTCTCTCTATATCCCTCTGTTCCTCAGTGTGTTCTCTCTCTCTATCCCTCTGTTCCTCAGTGTGCCCTCTCTCTCTATCCCCCTGTTCCCCAGTGTGCCCTCTCTCTCTATCCCCCTGTTCCCCAGTGTGTCCTCTCTCTATATCCCTCTGTTCCCCAGTGTGTCCTCTCTCTATATCCCTCTGTTCCTCAGTGTGTCCTCTCTCTCTATATCCCTCTGTTCCTCAGTGTGTCCTCTCTCTATATCCCCCTGTTCCCCAGTGTGTCCTCTCTCTATATCCCTCTGTTCCTCAGTGTGTCCTCTCTCTCTATTCCTCTGTTCCCCAGTGTGCCCTCTCCCTATATCCCTCTGTTCCCCAGTGTGTTCTCTCTCTACATCCCTCTGTTCCCCAGTGTGTCCTCTCTCTCTACATCCCTCAGTTCCCCAGTGTGTCCTCTCTCTATATCCCTCTGTTCCTCAGTGTGTCCTCTCTCTATATCCCTCTGTTCCCCAGTGTGTCCTCTCTCTGTATCCCTCAGTTCCCCAGTGTGTCCTCTCCCTACATCCCTCTGTTCCCCAGTGTGTCCTCTCTCTATATCCCTCTGTTCCCCAGTGTGTCCTCTCTCTGTATCCCTCAGTTCCCCAGTGTGTCCTCTCCCTACATCCCTCTGTTCCCCAGTGTGTCCTCTCTCTATATCCCTCTGTTCCTCAGTGTGTCCTCTCTCTATATCCCTCTGTTCCTCAGTGTGTCCTCTCTCTATATCCCTCTGTTCCTCAGTGTGTCCTCTCTCTATATCCCTCTGTTCCTCAGTGTGTCCTCTCTCTCTATCCCTCTGTTCCTCAGTGTGTCCTCTCTCTATATCCCTCTGTTCCTCAGTGTGTTCTCTCTCTCTATCCCTCTGTTCCCCAGTGTGTCCTCTCTCTCTATCCCTCTGTTCCCCAGTGTGCCCTCTCTCTCTATATCCCTCTGTTCCTCAGTGTGTCCTCTCTCTATATCCCTCTGTTCCTCAGTGTGTCCTCTCTCTATATCCCTCTGTTCCTCAGTGTGTCCTCTCTCTATATCCCTCTGTTCCTCAGTGTGTCCTCTCTCTATATCCCTCTGTTCCTCAGTGTGTCCTCTCTCTATATCCCTCTGTTCCTCAGTGTGTTCTCTCTCTCTATCCCTCTGTTCCCCAGTGTGCCCTCTCTCTATATCCCTCTGTTCCCCAGTGTGCCCTCTCTCTATATCCCTCTGTTCCTCAGTGTGTCCTCTCTCTATATCTCTCTGTTCCTCAGTGTGTCCTCTCTCTCTATATCCCCCTGTTCCCCAGTGTGTCCTCTCTCTATATCCCTCTGTTCCTCAGTGTGTCCTCTCTCTCTATTCCTCTGTTCCCCAGTGTGCCCTCTCCCTATATCCCTCTGTTCCCCAGTGTGTCCTCTCCCTACATCCCTCTGTTCCCCAGTGTGTCCTCTCTCTATATCCCTCTGTTCCCCAGTGTGTCCTCTCTCTACATCCCTCTGTTCCCCAGTGTGTCCTCTCTCTATATCCCTCTGTTCCTCAGTGTGTCCTCTCTCTATATCCCCCTGTTCCCCAGTGTGTCCTCTCTCTATATCCCTCTGTTCCCCAGTGTGTCCTCTCTCTACATCCCTCTGTTCCCCAGTGTGTCCTCTCTCTACATCCCTCTGTTCCCCAGTGTGTCCTCTCTCTACATCCCTCTGTTCCCCAGTGTGTCCTCTCTCTATATCCCTCTGTTCCTCAGTGTGTCCTCTCTCTATATCCCCCTGTTCCCCAGTGAGTCCTCTCTCTATATCCCTCTGTTCCCCAGTGTGTCCTCTCTCTACATCCCTCTGTTCCCCAGTGTGTCCTCTCTCTATATCCCTCTGTTCCCCAGTGTGTCCTCTCTCTATCCCTCTGTTCCCCAGTGTGTCCTCTCTCTATATCCCTCTGTTCCCCAGTGTGTCCTCTCTCTACATCCCTCTGTTCCCCAGTGTGTCCTCTCTCTCTATATCCCCCTGTTCCCCAGTGTGTCCTCTCTCTATATCCCTCTGTTCCCCAGTGTGTCCTCTCTCTACATCCCTCTGTTCCCCAGTGTGTCCTCTCTCTACATCCCTCTGTTCCCCAGTGTGTCCTCTCCCTACATCCCTCTGTTCCCCAGTGTGTCCTCTCCCTATATCCCTCTGTTCCTCAGTGTGTCCTCTCTCTGTATCCCTCTGTTCCCCAGTGTGTCCTCTCTCTATATCCCTCTGTTCCCCAGTGTCCCCTCTCTCTATATCCCTCTGTTCCCCAGTGTGTCCTCTCTCTATATCCCTCTGTTCCCCAGTGTGTCCTCTCTCTACATCCCTCTGTTCCCCAGTGTGTTCTCTCTCTACATCCCTCTGTTCCTCAGTGTGTCCTCTCTCTACATCCCTCTGTTCCTCAGTGTGTCCTCTCTCTCTATCCCTCTGTTCCTCAGTGTGTCCTCTCTCTATATTCCTCTGTTCCCCAGTGTGTCCTCTCTCTATATCCCTCTGTTCCTCAGTGTGTCCTCTCCCTATATCCCTCTGTTCCTCAGTGTGTCCTCTCCCTACATCCCTCTGTTCCCCAATGTGTCCTCTCCCTATATCCCTCTGTTCCTCAGTGTGTCCTCTCTCTCTGTATCCCTCCGTTCCCCAGTGTGTCCTCTCTCTATATCCCTCTGTTCCCCAGTGTGTCCTCTCTCTACATCCCTCTGTTCCTCAGTGTGTCCTCTCTCTCTATCCCTCTGTTCCTCAGTGTGTCCTCTCTCTATATTCCTCTGTTCCCCAGTGTGTTCTCTCTCTATCCCTCTGTTCCTCAGTGTGTCCTCTCTCTATATTCCTCTGTTCCTCAGTGTGTCCTCTCTCTATATTCCTCTGTTCCCCAGTGTGTCCTCTCTCTATATTCCTCTGTTCCCCAGTGTGTCCTCTCTCTATATCCCTCTGTTCCTCAGTGTGTCCTCTCTCTATATCCCTCTGTTCCTCAGTGTGTCCTCTCCCTACATCCCTCTGTTCCCCAGTGTGTCCTCTCCCTATATCCCTCTGTTCCCCAGTGTGTCCTCTCCCTATATCCCTCTGTTCCTCAGTGTGTCCTCTCTCTCTGTATCCCTCCGTTCCCCAGTGTGTCCTCTCTCTATATCCCTCTGTTCCCCAGTGTGCCCTCTCTCTATATCCCTCTGTTCCCCAGTGTGTCCTCTCCCTACATCCCTCTGTTCCCCAGTGTGTCCTCTCCCTATATCCCTCTGTTCCTCAGTGTGTCCTCTCTCTCTGTATCCCTCCGTTCCCCAGTGTGTCCTCTCTCTATATCCCTCAGTTCCCCAGTCTGTCCTCTCTCTCTGTCCCTCTGTTCCCCAGTGTGTCCTCTCTCTCCATCCCTCAGTTCCGCAGTCTGTCCTCTCTCTGTATCCTCTGGCCCTCAGTGGGGCCCCCGCTCTGTAACGGAGCAATGGAGCGGTATTGCCTTACCAGACACGGCTGATCGCATCGCGGGCCTTGCCACCCTGGGCGACAGGTGCAGCTGCCATCGAACTGGTCGCAAGACGCCATGTTGGCACACTGGCACGTGGCGTTACATCCAGGACCCCACTTCCCCTGGCGACACGGGGTGGTACATTCCGAGCCCATCCAACCTGAGGGGTGGAGAGAGATGGAGGATGTTTAGGTCCGGGGGGAGTCATAAGAGAAGGAGGGAGAGAGCAGAGATCGGCCATTTTGAGATGCGCCAAGTTTTCCTTAACCCGCTGGTGGGGTGGGGTGGGTGGGGAGAAAGTAGTCCCTCGGTACAGCAGGGGGCGCCTCGTTAAGTGACCTTGAGTCATTGAGATTTACAGCATGGGAACAGGCCCTTTGGCCCAACTTTTCCATGCTGCCCCCTTTTTTTAACCCCTAGTCTAGTCCCAGTTGCCCGCATTTCCCCTCTCTACCCATCTTACCCACGTAACAGTCTAAAGTCAAAATTGTACCCGCCTCTACTACTACCTCTGGCAGCTCGTTCCAGACACTCACCACCCTCTGTGTGAAAAAATTGCCCCTCTGGACCCTTTTGTATCTCTCCCCTCTCACCTTAAACCTATGCCCTCCAGTTTTAGACTCCCCTACCTTTGGGAAAAGATATTGACTATCTAGCTGATCTATGCCCCTCATTATTTATAGACCTCTATAAGATCACCCCTCAGCCTCCTACGCTCCAGAGAAAAAAGTCCCAGTCTATCCAGCCTCTCCTCATAACTCAAACCATCAAGTACCGGCAGCATCCTAGTAAATCTTTTCTGCACTCTTTCCAGTTTAATAATATCCTTTCTATAATAGGGTGACCAGAACTGTACACAGTATTCCAAGTGTGGCCTTACCAATGTCTTGTACAACTTCAACAAGACGTCCCAACTCCTGTATTCAATGTTCTGACCAATGAAACCAAGCATGCCGAATGCCTTCTTCACCACTCTGTCCACCTGTGACTCCACTTTCAAGGAGCTATGAACATGTACCCCAGATCTCTTTGTTCTGTAACTCTCCCCAACGCCCCACCATTAACTGAGTAAGTCCTGCCCTGGTTCAATCTACCAAAATGCATCACCTCGCATTTATCTAAATTAAACTCCATCTGCCATTCGTCAGCCCACTGGCCCAATTGATCAAGATCCCGCTGCAATTGGAGATAACTTGCTTCACTGTCCACTGTCCTCTTGGTGTCATCTGCAAACTTACGAACCATGCCTCCTATATTCTCATTCAAATTACTAATATAAATGACAAATAACAGTGGACCCAGCACTGATCCCTGAGGCACACCGCTGGTCACAGGCCTCCAGTTTGAAAAACAACTCTCTACAACCAGCTCCCCACCCTCAGCGCATTGCCGCCCCGACCTTTATCATTGTCCCACTCCCTCAGCTCTGGGAGTGTCAGTCTGGGTTATACGCTGGGGGTGGGGGGTGGGGTTGACTGACCTCGCGGTCAGTCTTGGCAGCCATTTTGAATTCCCGTGACCCCTGACCTATGACGTTAGAGCCAGGGCGAGCGAAGGTGGAGGGTCGCCCGTTCACAGGACGGAGAGTGGTGACGGGCCTAGGCCCCATCTCGTCAGACGGGCCTCACGGAGGCTCCAGGAAGGGGTCCACAAAGCCCCACCTTGGAAAAACACACCCTGGCGTGCAACGTAAGGCAGGAAGGTAGGGGACACCAGGAGACCATTCAGCCCCTCGAGGGTTGCCCCTTAGTGTCCAAAGATGTGCGGGTTAGGCGGATTGGCCATGCTAAATTGCCCCTTAGTGTCCAAAGATGAGCAGGTTAGGGTGATTGGCCATGCTAAATTGCCCCTTAGTGTCCAAAGATGTGTAGGTTAGGTGGATTGGCCATGCTAAATTGCCCCTTAGTGTCCAAAGATGAGCAGGTTAGGGTGATTGGCCATGCTAAATTGCCCCTTAGTGTCCAAAGATGTGTAGGTTAGGGTGATTGGCCGTGCTAAATTGCCCCTAGTGTCCAAAGATGTGTAGGTTAGGTGGATTGGCCGTGCTAAATTGCCCCTTAGTGTCCAAAGATGAGCAGGTTAGGGTGATTGGCCATGCTAAATTGCCCCTTAGTGTCCAAAGATGTGTAGGTTAGGGTGATTGGCCGTGCTAAATTGCCCCTAGTGTCCAAAGATGTGCAGGTTAGGTGGATTGGCCATGCTAAATTGCCCCTTAGTGTCCAAAGATGTGTAGGTTAGGTGGATTGGCCGTGCTAAATTGCCCCTTAGTGTCCAAAGATGTGCAGGTTAGGTGGATTGGCCATGCTAAATTGCCCCTTAGTGTCCAAAGATGTGTAGGTCAGGTGGATTGGCCGTGCTAAATTGCCCCTGAGTGTCCAAAGATGTGTAGGTTAGGGTGGTTGGCCGTGCTAAATTGCCCCTAGTGTCCAAAGATGTGCGGGTGAGGTGGATTGGCCATACTAAATTGCCCCTTAGTAAGAAAAGGGACAGAAGGTCCAGTCAGTCTCTTCGATCTTGTCCCTTAATCAAATCACGGATGATTCTGTATCTTAACCCCAACGACCCGCCTCAGTTCCGTAACCCTTAACCCCTCCCCCCACCTTAACCCAACACAAACCTCTCCGATTCAGTTTGGGAATTTCAAATTGACTCCCTCACCCTCGACAGAGTGAGGGAGAGAATTCCGGATCCTTCCTCCCCGTCATGTGAGGAACTAAAGCCCCGTAAACGACCCCATCGTATCTGCCACCACCACCACCCCTGGCAGGACGTTCCAGACACGGTGGCTCAGTGGGTTAGCACCGCTGTCTCGCAGCGCCAGGGACCCGGGTTCGATTCCCGGCTCGGGTCACTGTCTGTTTGCACATTCTCCCCATGTCTGCATGAGTTTCCTCCGGATGAACAAAGAACAAAGAACAATACAGCACAGGAACAGGCCCTTCGGCCCTCCAAGCCTGCGCCGCTCATGTGCCCAACTAGACCATTCGTTTGTATCCCTCTATTCCCAGTCTGTTCATGTGGTTATCTAGATAAGTCTTAAACGATCCCAGCGTGTCCGCCTCAATCACCTTGCTTGGCAGCGCATTCCAGGCCCCCACCACCCTCTGTGTAAAATACGACCCCCTGACATCTGTGTTGAACCTTGCCCCCCTCACCTTGAACTTGTGACCCCTTGTGTTCCTCACCTCCGACCTGGGAAAAAGCTTCCCACTGTTCACCCTATCTGTGCCCTTTATAATTTTATACACCTCTATTAGGTTGCCCCTCATCCTCTGTCTTTCCAGGGAGAACATCCCCAGTTTACCCAATCTCTCCTCATAGCTAAGACCCTCCATACCAGGCACCATCCTGGTAAACCTTTTCTGCACTCTCTCCAAAGTCTCTACGTCCTTCTGGTAGTGTGGCGACCAGAACTGGACGCAGTATTCCAAATGTGGCCTAACTATCGTTCTATACAGCTGCGACATCATATACCAACTTTTATATTCTATGCTCCGTCCAATAAAGGCAAGCATGCCATATGCCTTCTTCACCACCCTCTCCACCTGTGCTGCCACCTTTAAGGATCTGTGGACTTGTACACCCAGGTCCCTCTGTGTGTCTATACTCCTGATGGTTCTGCCATTTATTGTATAGCTCCCCCTTACATTAGATCTACCGAAATGCATCACTTCGCATTTATCTGGATTAAATTCCATCTGCTATTTCTCCGTCCAATGTTCCAGCCTATCTATATCCTGCTGCATTCTCTGACAATGTTCATCACTATCCGCAACTCCAGCAATCTTCGTGTCGTCCGCAAACTTACTGATCACACCAGCTACATCTTCCTCCAAATCATTTATATATATCACAAACAGCAGAGGTCCCAGTACAGAGCCCTGCGGAACACCACTAGTCACAGACCTCCAACCGGAAAAAGACCCCTCCACTGCTACCCCCTGTCTTCTATGGCTAATCATGATGTGGTCACGGGCATTCAGCCTCTGATCTTCGGGTAAGCGTTCTCCAAGGCGGCCTTCACGACACACGACAGCGCAGAGTCGCTGAGCAGAAACTGATAGCCAAGTTCCGCACACATGAGGACGGCCTAAACCGGGATGTTGGATTTATGTCACATTATCAGTAACCCCCACAGCTTGCCTCCTGGACTTGCAGAATTTCACTAGCTGTTCTGTCTGGAGACAATTCACATCTCTTTAACCTGTGTTGAATGCTCCCTCCACCCACATTGTCTGTACATTTAAGACCTGGCTGGCTGTAGAGATTTGCATTCTAATCAGTATTCTGTAATTTGATTTCTGTGTCTGTTTGCACTGTTTGAGAGCAGATATCCACTCCATCTGACGAAGGAGCTGTGCTCCGAAAGCTTGTGGTATTTGCTACCAAATAAACCTGTTGGACTTTAACCTGGTGTTGTGAGACTTCTTACTGTTCTATGGCTAAGCCAGTTCTCCACCCATCTAGCTAGCTCACCTTTTACCTCGTGAGATTTAACCTTTTGCACCAGCCTGCCATGAGGGACCTTGTCAAACGCTTTACCAAAATCCATATAGACGACATCCACGGCCCTTCCCTCGCCAATCGTTTTTGTCACCTCCTCAAAAAACTCAACCAAATTTGTGAGGCATGACCTCCCTCGTACAAAACCATGCTGTCTATCGCTAATGAGATTATTCAGTTCTAAATGCGCATATATCCTATCTCTAAGAATCTTCTCCAACAATTTCCCTACCACGGACGTCAAGCTCACTGGCCTATAATTACCCGGGTTATCCTTGCTACCCTTCTTAAATAACGGGACCACATTTGCTATCCTCCAATCCTCTGGGACCTCACCTGTGTCCAGTGAAGAGACAAAGATTTCTGTTAGAGGCCCAGCAATTTTATCTCTTGCCTCCCTGAGGAGTCTAGGATAGATGCCATCTGGCTCTGGGGATTTGTCTGTCTTAATGTTTCCTGTTAAGAAACAAGGATGCTCCGGTTTCCTCCCATAGTCCAAAGGATATGCGTGTTAGGATGCATTGGCCATGCTAAATTGCCCCTTAGTGTCCAAAGATGTGCTGGTTAGGGGGATTGGCCATGCTAAATTGCCCCTTAGTGTCCAAAGATGTGCGGGTTAGGTGGATTGGCCATGCTAAATTGTTCCTTAGTGTCCAAAGATGTGCTGGAATGCGCTGCCTGGAAAGGTAGTGGAGGTGGGAAACCTCACAACCATTAAAAAGTATTTGGATGAGCACTCGAAACGTCATAACATTCATGGATACGGGACAAGTGCTGGAAAACAGGATTAGTGCCACTTTAGAGGTAGATAGTGTCGGAGTGGAGTCGATGGGCCGAAGGGCTTTTTCTGCGCTATAACGTGAAGGCCGCAATCTTATCTTAGGTGACGTGCGGGGAGAGCCAAGTGAATCTGGTTCCCGGCCGATTCTGCGCGATCTGAACCTCGCCGGAACTCCGACGCGGTCAGCCTCACTCCCAAAATTGTTAAATTCAATTCTGAGGTTGGGATTGGCTGCAGAGCCCCGCGATAGTGGGAGTTGGCGGGGGACAGGGCAGTGACTGACAGTTCTCTGCGTTCCTTGAACACAGAGGTCTGCGCATGCGCAATGGCGCCCTTCGCTGCAACCTGCCGGCTTTCGGACAGCTCAGCACCCCCCCGCCCCGCCCCCCCGCTCCTGGCATGAAACAGATCTTGCATTTTTTTTCAACGGAGTGTGGTAACATTCGACTTTTTTTTAAACTCGCCCCAAAAAAGAGGCATGAATCACTTTTGTTTCGACGCTCGCTCAGCACTTTTTTGGTACGATGGCCCCTCGTGAGTCCATCACAGAACAAAGAACAGTCAAGCACAGGAGCAGGCCCTTCGGCCCCTCCAAGCCTGTGCCGATCATGATGCCTGCCTAAACTAAAACCGTACCCACTTACAGACCCCGTATCCTCCCATTCCCATCCTATTCATGTATCCGTCTAGTTGCCCCTTAAATGCCGCTATCGTACCCGCTCCCACCCCCTCCCCGGGCAGCGCGTTCCAGACATTCACCACCCTCTGTGTAAAAAAACTTACCTCGCACATCTCCTCTAAACTTTTCCCCACGCACCTTAAACCTGTGTCCCCGAGTACTCGACTCTTCCACCCTGGGGAAAGAGCTTCTGACTATCCACTCTGTCCGTGCCCCTCATAATCTTGTAAACCTCTATCAGGTCACGCCCCCAACCTCCGCCGTTCCAGTGAGAACAAACTAAGTTTCTCCAACCTCTCCTCATAGCTAATGCCCTCCATACCAGGCAACATCCTGGTAAACCTCTTCTGTACCCTCTCCAAACCCCCACATCCTTCTGGTAGTGTGGTGACCAGAATTGTACACAATATTCCAAATGAGGCCTAACTAAGGTTCTGTACAGCTGAAGCATGACCCGCCAATTTTTATACTGGAAAACAGAATACTCAATACTTGCCCTCGAAGGGATCGGGCACTGACCTGTTTTGCATTCGCAAACCCCATCCAGCGGAGAGCAGGAGGCAGCATTTACACATCGGCACCTCGATGAACAGTTGGAACCGTACGTCCAAGCTGGGCACTCAACAGAACAGTGTTTCCCCTGAGGACAGAGAATATTCCATCAATCAACAGCGATCACTTAGCTGGGACTGCGTCCCCTACACTGTCCCCCTTCAAACACCCCCAGGACAGGTACACCACAGGGATAGACACAGAGTAAAGCTCCCTCTACACTGTCCCCATTAAACACTCCCAGGACAGGTGCAGCACAGGGTTAGATACAGAGTAAAGCTCCCTCTACACTGTCCCCCCATCAAACACTCCCAGGACAGGTACAGCACGGGGTTAGATACAGAGTAAAGCTCCCTCTACACTGTCCCCCATCAAACACTCCCAGGACAGGTACAGCACGGGGTTAGATACAGAGTAAAGCTCCCTCTACACTGTCCCCCATCAAAGACTCCCAGGACAGGTACAGCACGGGGTTAGATACAGAGTAAAGCTCCCTCTACGCTGTCCCCATTAAACACTCCCAGGACAGGGGCAAGCACGGGGTTAGATACAGAGTAAAGCTCCCTCTACACTGTCCCCATCAAACACTCCCAGGACAGGTACAGCATGGGGTTAGATACAGAGTAAAGCTCCCTCTACACTGTCCCCATCAAACACTCCCAGGACAGGGACACCACAGGGTTAGATACAGAGTAAAGCTCCCTCTACACTGTCCCCATTAAACACTCCCAGGACAGGTGCAGCACAGGGTTAGATACAGAGTAAAGCTCCCTCTACACTGTCCCCATCAAACACTCCCAGGACAGGTACAGCATGGGGTTAGATACAGAGTAAAGCTCCCTCTACACTGTCCCCATCAAACACTCCCAGGACAGGGACAGCACGGGGTTAGATACAGAGTAAAGCTCCCTCTACACTGTCCCCCATCAAACACTCCCAGGACAGGTACAGCACGGGGTTAGATACAGAGTAAAGCTCCCTCTACACTGTCCCCATCAAACACTCCCAGGACAGGGACAGCACGGGGTTAGATACAGAGTAAAGCTCCCTCTACACTGTCCCCCATCCCAGGAGAGGTACATGGGGGTGGGAGGGTTGCTGTTGTCCGGGGATGGGGCCTTGTTGACTCATTTGCCTCCCCCTCGGCCAGGGGTTGGCCTTCGACTGGAGGTGAAAGGTCAGTGATTGTGAGCTGCCGTCAGTGTCCAGATGAATGCTGGCCCAACCTGCTGCCCTCTTGCCCACCCCCCAAAATGCCGCCCCACACCGCCCCCGTTCCAGGGGCCTCTGGTAGTAACCGAGGCCTACCCACAGGCTTACCGTGTATCCCGGGGCGCAGACGCAGCGTCCCGTCTCTGTGTCGCACCTCCCCCCGTTCAGGCACAGGCAAACGTTCATGCAACCGACCCCGTAGAATCCGGCCTGGCAACTCTCGCTGCAGGTTCTCCCCGACCATCCGGCCTTGCAGGTACACTCCCCGGTTACTGGGTGGCAACTGGGGTGGGGTGACGGCAGGGGACAAATAGCAGACAGGAGACAATGCATGAACAGTTTCGCAAAGCAACACCATCATCTTATAGCCCGAGAGTGCCCCTGGCAACCAACGAGAAAAAGTAGCCACAAAGCCTGAACGTAAATTTGACCGCAAACGACGGGAGGCGATATTCAGGGCACGCGGCCAAAAGTTCAATCAAAGATCAATAAATATTAGGCCACAAGTAAGCAAGGAGGTTCTAATCACGCTGCCTACTCCCCCCCCACCCCGGCACCGGTGTCACGGCTGTGGGATCTTTACATGCACTTGAGATAGGCTAGGGAAGCACCTCCGACAGTGCGACACTCTCTCAGCACTGACCCTCCCACAGTGCGGCACTCTCTCAGCACTGACCCTCCCACAGTGCGGCGCTCCCTCAGCACTGACCCTCCCACAGTTCAGCACTCCCTCAGCACTGACCCTCCCACAGTGCGGCACTCCCTCAGCACTGACCCTCCCACAGTGCGGCACTCCCTCAGCACTGACCCTCCCACAGTGCGGCGCTCCCTCAGCACTAACCCTCCCACAGTGCGGCACTCTCTCAGCACTGACCCTCCCACAGTGCGGCACTCCCTCAGCACTGAACCTCCCACAGTTCAGCACTCCCTCAGCACTGACCCTCCCACAGTGCGGCGCTCCCTCAGCACTGAACCTCCCACAGTTCAGCACTCCCTCAGCACTGACCCTCCCACAGTGCGGGGCTCCCTCAGCACCGACCCTCCCACAGTGCGGCACTCCCTCAGCACTGACCCTCCCACAGTGCG
Organism: Mustelus asterias; assembly: GCF_964213995.1. Classification (NCBI taxonomy): domain Eukaryota; kingdom Metazoa; phylum Chordata; class Chondrichthyes; order Carcharhiniformes; family Triakidae; genus Mustelus; species Mustelus asterias. Next base: position 4,025 of record NW_027591464.1, on the reverse strand, counting down.
GCACTCCCTCAGCACTGACCCTCCCACAGTGCGGCACTCCCTCAGCACTGAACCTCCCACAGTTCAGCACTCCCTCAGCACTGACCCTCCCACAGTGCGGCGCTCCCTCAGCACTGACCCTCACACAGTGCGGCACTCCCTCAGCCCTAACCCTCCCACAGTGCGGCACTCCCTCAGTCCTGACCCTCCCACAGTGCGGCGCTCCCTCAGCACTGACCCTCCCACAGTGCGGCGTTCCCTCAGCACTGACCCTCCCACAGTGCGGCGCTCCCTCAGCACTGACCCTCCCGCAGTGTGGCGTTCCCTCAGCGCTGACCCTCCCACAGTGCAGCGTTCGCTCAGCACTGACCCTCCCACAGTGCGGCGCTCGCTCAGCACTCACCCTCCCGCAGTGCGGCGCTCTCTCAGCACTGACCCTCCCAAAGTGCGGCGCTCACTCAGCACTGACCCTCTCGCAGTGTGGCGCTCTCTCAGCACTGACCCTCCCGCAGTGTGGCGCTCTCTCAGCACTGACCCACCCACAGTGTGGCGCTCCCTTAGCACTGACGCTCCCACAGTGCGGCGCTCCCTCAGCACTGACCCTCCCACAGTGCGGCGCTCCCTCAGCACTGACCCTCCCACAGTGCGGCCCTCCCTCAGCACTGACCCTCCCACAGTGCGGCGCTCCCTCAGAACCGACCCTCCCACAGTGCGGCGCTCCCTCAGCACTGACCCTCCCACAGTGCGGCGCTCCCTCAGCACTGACCCTCCCACAGTGACCGCTCCCTCAGCACTGACCCTCCCACAGTGCGGCGCTCCCTCAGCACTGACCCTCCCACAGTGCAGCGCTCCCTCAGCACTGACCCTCCCACAGTGCGGCGCTCCCTCAGCACTGACCCTCCCACAGTGCGGCGCTCCCTCAGCACTGACCCTCCCACAGTGCGGCGTTCCCTCAGCACTGACCCTCCCACAGTGCGGCGCTCCCTCAGCACTGACCCTCCCGCAGTGTGGCGTTCCCTCAGCGCTGACCCTCCCACAGTGCAGCGTTCGCTCAGCACTGACCCTCCCACAGTGCGGCGCTCGCTCAGCACTCACCCTCCCGCAGTGCGGCGCTCTCTCAGCACTGACCCTCCCAAAGTGCGGCGCTCGCTCAGCACTGACCCTCTCGCAGTGTGGCGCTCTCTCAGCACTGACCCTCCCGCAGTGTGGCGCTCTCTCAGCACTGACCCACCCACAGTGTGGCGCTCCCTTAGCACTGACGCTCCCACAGTGCGGCGCTCCCTCAGCACTGACCCTCCCACAGTGCGGCGCTCCCTCAGCACTGACCCTCCCACAGTGCGGCCCTCCCTCAGCACTGACCCTCCCACAGTGCGGTGCTCCCTCAGAACCGACCCTCCCACAGTGCGGCGCTCCCTCAGCACTGACCCTCCCACAGTGCGGCGCTCCCTCAGCACTGACCCTCCCACAGTGACCGCTCCCTCAGCACTGACCCTCCCACAGTGCGGCGCTCCCTCAGCACTGACCCTCCCACAGTGCGGCACTTCCT
>NW_027591463.1:55000-88031 GCF_964213995.1 Mustelus asterias | reverse complement strand
GGTACAGCACGGGATTAGATACAAAGTTAAGCTCGCTGTACACCGTCTCCAGCAAACACTCCCAGGACAGATACAGCACGGGGTTAGATACAGAGAAAAGCTCCCTCGACACTGTCCCCACCAAACACACTCAGGACAGGTAAAGCACGGGTTTAGATACAGAGTAAAGCTCCCTCTACACCGTCCCCATCAAACAATCCCAGGACAGGTACAGCACGGGGTTAGATACAGAGTAAAGCTCTCTCTACACTGTCCCCATCAAACAATTCCCAGGATAGATACAGCATGGAGTTAGATACAGAGTAAAGCTCCCTCTACACTGTCGCCATTAAATACTCCCAGGACACATACAGCAAGGGGTTACATCCAGAGTAAAGCTCCCTCGACACTGTCCGCATCAAACAGTCCCACGACAGGGACAGCAGGGGGTTAGATACAGAGTAAAGCTCCCTCGACACTGTCCCCATCAAACACTCCCAGGACAGGTACAGCACGGGGTTAGATACAGAGTAAAGCTCCCTCTACACTGTCCCCTTCAAACACTCGCAGGACAGGGACAGCACGGGACTAGATACAGAGTAAAGCTCCCTCTACACTGTCCCCATCAAACACTCCCAGGACAGGGACAGCACAGGGTCAGATACAGAGTAAAGCTCCCTCTGCACTTTCCCACATCAAAACACTCCCAGGATTGATACAGCATGGAGTTAGACACAGAGTAAAGTTCCCGAGAAACTGTCCCCAAAAAACACTCCCAGGAAAGGTACATCACGGGGTTAGATACAGAGTAAAGCTCCCTCGACACTGTCCCCAAAAAACACTCCCAGGACAGGTACAGCAGGGGGTTAGATACCGAATAAAGCTCCCTCTACACTGTCCCCTTCAAACACTCCCATGACAGGTACAGCACGAGGTTAGATACAGAGTAAAGCTCCCTCTTCACTGTCGCCATGAAAAACTCCAAGGACAGATACAGCACAGAGTTAGGTACAGAGTAAAGCTCCCTCAACACGGGTCCCCTTCAAACACTCCAATGATAGTTTGAGCACGGGGCGAGATACAGAGTAAAGCTCCATCTCCAATGTCCCCATCAAACACTCCCAGGACAGGTACAGCATGGGGTTAGATTCAGAGTAAAGCTCCCTCTACACTGTCCCCATCAAACACTCCCAGGACAGGTACAGCACGGGGTTAGATACAGAGTAAAGCTCCCTCTAAACTGTCCCCCATCAAACACTCCCAGGACAGGTACAGCACGGGGTTAGGTACAGAGTAAAGCTCCCGCCACACTGTTCCCATCAAACACACCCCGGACAGTTACAGCACGGGGTTAGATACAGAGTAAAGCTCCCTCTACACTGTCCCCTTCAAACACTCGCAGGACAGGTACAGCACGGGACTAGATACAGAGTAAAGCTCCCTCGACACTGTCCCCATCAAACACTCCCAGGACAGGGACAGCACGGGGCGAGATACAGAGTGAAGCTCCCTCTACGCTGTCCCCATCAAACACTCCCAGGACAGGTACAGCATGGGTTTAGATACAGAGTAATGCTCCCTCTACACTGTCCCCATCAAACACTCCCAGGACAGGTACAGCACTAGGTTAGATACAGAGTAAAGCTCCCTCTACACTGTCCCCATCAAACACTCCCAGGACAGGGACAGCACGGGGCGAGATACAGAGCAAAGCTCCCTTGACACTGTCCGCATCAAACACTCCCAGGACAGGTACAGCACGGGCTTAGATACAGAGTGAAGCTCCCTCTACGCTGTCCCCATCAAACACTCCCAGGACAGATAGAGCCCGGGATTAGATACAGAATAAAGATCCCACAACACTGTCCCCATGAAACACTCCCAGGACAGGTACAGCAGGGGGTTAGATACAGAGTAAAGCTCCCTCTGCACTGTCACCTTCAAACACTCCCAGGACAGGTACAGAACGGGGTTAGATACAGAGTAAAGCTCCCTCTACACTGTCCCCCATCAAACACTCCCTGGACAGGTACAGCACGGGATTAGATACAAAGTTAAGCTCGCTGTACACCGTCTCCAGCAAACACTCCCAGGACAGATACAGCACGGGGTTAGATACAGAGAAAAGCTCCCTCGACACTGTCCCCACCAAACACACTCAGGACAGGTAAAGCACGGGTTTAGATACAGAGTAAAGCTCCCTCTACACCGTCCCCATCAAACAATCCCAGGACAGGTACAGCACAGGGTTAGATACAGAGTAAAGCTCTCTCTACACTGTCCCCATCAAACAATTCCCAGGATCGATACAGCATGGAGTTAGATACAGAGTAAAGCTCCCTCTACACTGTCGCCATTAAATACTCCCAGGACAGATACAGCAAGGGGTTACATCCAGAGTAAAGCTCCCTCGACACTGTCCGCATCAAACAGTCCCAGGACAGGGACAGCAGGGGGTTAGATACAGAGTAAAGCTCCCTCGACACTGTCCCCATCAAACACTCGCAGGACAGGTACAGCACGGGGTTAGATACAGAGTAAAGCTCCTTCTACACTGTCCCCTTCAAACACTCGCAGGACAGGTACAGCACGGGACTAGATACAGAGTAAAGCTCCCTCTACACTGTCCCCATCAAACACTCCCAGGACAGGGACAGCACAGGGTCAGATACAGAGTAAAGCTCCCTCTGCACTTTCCCACATCAAAACACTCCCAGGATTGATACAGCATGGAGTTAGACACAGAGTAAAGCTCCCTCGACACTGTCCCCAAAAAACACTCCCAGGAAAGGTACAGCACGGGGTTAGATACCGAATAAAGGTCCCTCTACACTGTCCCCTTCAAACACTCCCATGACAGGTACAGCACGAGGTTAGATACAGAGTAAAGCTCCCTCTTCACTGTCGCCATGAAACACTCCAAGGACAGATACAGCACAGGGTTAGGTACAGAGTAAAGCTCCCTCAACACGGGTCCCCTTCAAACACTCCATGGACAGTTTGAGCACGGGGCGAGATACAGAGTAAAGCTCCCTCTCCAATGTCCCCATCAAACACTCTCAGGACAGGTACAGCACGGGGTTAGATACAGAGTAAAGCTCCCTCTAAACTGTCCCCCATCAAACACTCCCAGGACAGGTACAGCACGGGGTTAGGTACAGAGTAAAGCTCCCGCCACACTGTTCCCATCAAACACACCCAGGACAGTTACAGCACGGGGTTAGATACAGAGTAAAGCTCCCTCTACACTGTCCTCTTCAAACACTCGCAGGACAGGTACAGCACGGGACTAGATACAGAGTAAAGCTCCCTCTACACTGTCCCCATCAAACACTCCCAGGACAGGGACAGCACGGGCCGAGATACAGAGTAAAGCTCCCTCTCCAATGTCCCCATCAAACACTCCCAGGACAGGTACAGCACGGGGCGAGATACAGAGTAAAGCTCCCTCTCCAATGTCCCCATCAAACACTCCCAGGACAGGTACAGCACGGGGTTAGGTACAGAGTAAAGCTCCCGCCACACTGTTCCCATCAAACACACCCAGGACAGTTACAGCACGGGGTTAGATACAGAGTAAAGCTCCCTCTACACTGTCCCCTTCAAACACTCCCAGGACAGGTACAGCACGGGGTTATATAGAGAGTAAAGCTCCCTCTACACTGTCGCCATTAAATACTCCCAGGACAGATACAGCAAGGGGTTACATCCAGAGTTAAGCTCCCTCGACACTGTCCCCATCAAACAGTCCCAGGACAGGGACAGCAGGGGGTTAGATACAGAGTAAAGCTCCCTCGACACTGCCCCCATCAAACACTCGCAGGACAGGTACAGCACGGGGTTAGATACAGAGTAAAGCTCCTTCTACACTGTCCCCTTCAAACACTCGCAGGACAGGTACAGCACGGGACTAGATACAGAGTAAAGCTCCCTCTACACTGTCCCCATCAAACACTCCCAGGACAGGGACAGCACAGGGTCAGATACAGAGTAAAGCTCCCTCTGCATTTTCCCACATCAAAAAAATCCCAGGATTGATACAGCATGGAGTTAGACACAGAGTAAAGTTCCCTAGACACTGTCCCCAAAAAACACTCCCAGGACAGGTACAGCACGGGGTTAGATACAGAGTAAAGCTCCCTCGACACTGTCCCCAAAAAACACTCCCAGGACAGGTACAGCACGGGGTTAGATACCGAATAAAGCTCCCTCTACACTGTCCCCTTCAAACACTCCCATGACAGGTACAGCACGAGGTTAGATACAGAGTAAAGCTCCCTCTTCACTGTCGCCATGAAACACTCCAAGGACAGATACAGCACAGGGTTAGGTACAGAGTAAAGCTCCCTCAACACGCGTCCCCTTCAAACACTCCAAGGACAGTTTGAGCACGGGGCGAGATACAGAGTAAAGCTCCCTCTCCAATGTCCCCATCAAACACTCCCAGGACAGGTACAGCACGGGGTTAGATACAGAGTAAAGCTCCCTATAAACTGTCCCCCATCAAACACTCCCAGGACAGGTACAGCACGGGGTTAGGTACAGAGTAAAGCTCCCGCCACACTGTTCCCATCAAACACACCCAGGACAGTTACAGCACGGGGTGAGATACAGAGTAAAGCTCCCTCTACACTGTCCCCTTCAAACACTCCCAGGACAGGTACTGCACGGGGTTAGATAGAGAGTAAAGCTCCCTCTACACTGTCGCCATTAAATACTCCCAGGACAGATACAGCAAGGCTTTCGATGCAGAGTAAAGCTGCCTCGACACTCCCCTTCATACACTCCCAGGACAGATACAGTGTTGAAGTTAACTGTCTGTCCGTTTCATTTCCATCTCCTCTGCACCCGCTCTCGAACACAAATAATTGTCTGGTAGAAAGTGAGAAGGAGCCTCGACAGAGAGGTTGGGAACGATTGAATGGGGAGAGGCAGAAACCCTCAACACATTTCAAATCTACACTGATTTCCACTTGAAGGAATAACTTCTCCACCCCAACACTATCCCATCATTCTCGATAAGCCCATGCTGCCCGTGTTCTGTGATAAATTACACGCAAGTGAAAAGATTATTTTAAATAGTGGGGTTACATTTGCCACCCCCCAATCTGTAGGAACTGCTCCAGAGTCTATAGAATTTTGGAAGATGACCAGCAATGCATCCAATATTTCCAGCGCCGCTTCCTTTAATACTCTGGGATGTAGATTATCAGGCCCTGGGGATTTGTCAGCCTTTAACCCCATTCATTCCCCCAGCACCATTTTCTTACTAATACTGATTTCCTTCAATTCAATTCCACACTCTCACTAAACCATTGGTTCCCTAACATTTCTGCCAGGTTATCTGTGCCTCTTTTGTGAAGACAGAACCAAAGTATATGTTCAATTCTGCTGCTATTTCTTTGCTCCCCATTATAATTTCCCCGGAGAGATGGAGAGAGGCAGAGTCACTGAGAGATAGGGATGAGATCGTAATGCAGAGAGTAACAGTGAGATATTCAGGTTGGCAAGCAGCTAATAGTGGGGTACAACAAGGATCACTCCAAAGCCACAGATATTGCCTCATGTTGCCGCTGTCGCCATTTACCTTAAATCAGCATCCTCTGCTTTCCAAGCTTTCCCCCAATGTGCCGATTATCTCAAAGTCGATCCTCTCAGTCCCGGGACATCACTGCAGGACTTCCTCAGGGTGAGTGTCCGAGGCCCCAACCATCTTCAGCTGCTCCATCACTGACCTTCCCTCCATAGGTGAGATGTTCGCTGATGATCGCAGCATTCACAACTCCTCAGATTGTGAAATAGTCAATGCCGGAATACTGAGCAGGACAGGCAGCATCTGTGTAAAGAGAAGCAGATTCTGGGACTGGGGGACTGAGAGACAGGAAGATAGTGAAACACACACAAACTCACTGACAACAAACGCAGTGATGCACACACACACACACACACACAGAGATACACGCACAGTCTCACACACACACACAGATAGAGAACAGTCCCACAGTCTCACTCACAATATCCTAATCCCCCTGGCATTAAGGGGCAATTTATCACGGCCAATCAACCTAACGCGCGCATCTTTGGAGTGTGTGAGGAAACCGGAGCACCCGGAGGAAACCCACGCAGACACGGGGAGAACGTGCAAACTCCACACAGGCAGTGACCCGAGACCAAAATTGAACCCGGGTCCGTTGCACTGTGAGGCAGCAGAGCTAACCACTGTGACACCCATGTTGGCCTTCATTGCAAGAGGATTGGAGTAGAAGAGCAAGGATGTCTTACTGCAGCTGGACAGAGCCTCGGTGAGACCACACCTGGAGTCTTGTGTGCAGTGTTCCTCTCCTTATCTGAGGAAGGATGTACTTGCCACAGAGGGAGAGCAGTGAATGTTCACCAGACTGATTCCTGGGATGGCAGCATTGATGTCTGAGGGGAGATTGGGTCGGCTGGGCCTGTATTCACTGGAATGTAGAAGAGTGAGCGGGGATCTAATTGAAAGGTATAAAATTCTGACAGTGCTGGACAGGCTGGATACAGGGATATTGTTTCCTCCGGCTGGGGGTGTCTGGAACAAGGGGTCACAGTCTCAGGATACGGGGGAGGCCATTTGGGACTGAGATGAGGGGAAGCCTCTTCACTCAGAGGGTGGTGAACCTGTGGAATTCTCTCCCACAGAAAGCTGTGGAGACCAAGTCACTGAATATATTTAACAAGGAAATAGATAGATTTCTAGACTCTAAAGGTGTCGAGGTGTATGGGGAGAGCGCTGGGGTATGGCATTGAGACAGAGGATCGGCCATGATAGTGTTGAATGGTGGGTCAGGCTCGAAGGGCTGAATGGCCTCCTCCTCCTCCTATTTTCTATTTTGATGTGACCGCCCCAAGTCTCTTTGGGCCTCCACTCTTTCCAGCCTTTCCCCATTCATAAAGCAATCTGTTCTATCCTTTTTAAAGTGGGTGACCACACAATTGTCTCCAATGAAATCCATCGTTCAATCTTTGAACCATTCAGTTAAGACAATTTACTTTAGGGCAGCATGGTGGCACAGTGGTTCGTACTGCTGCCTCACAGCGCCAGGGACCCGGGTTCAATTCCAGCCTCGGGTGACTGTGTGGAGTTTGCACATTCTCCCCGTGTCTGCAAGGGTTTCCTCCGGGTGCTCTGGTTACCTTCCACACTCGCAAGATATATAGATTAGATGGATTAGCAATGGGGTTATGGGGATAGGGCTGGGGTGAGGGCCTGGGTAAGATACTCTGTCATCAAGTCTGTGCAGACTCAATGAGCTGAATGGCCTCTTATGCTGTGGAATACCTCTTTGCCATTTGAAGCTTCTGGCTGTAAGACTTAAAATGCTGCCTATTTCTGTGAAATGTAGCAAACTTTCTGTCTCATCACCGGCGACATGATGGCACAGTGGTTAGCACTGCTCCCCCACAGCACCAAGGACCCACGTTCAATTCCAGCCTCGGGTGACTGTCTGTGTGGAGTTTGTACGTTCTCCCAGTGTCTGCGTGGGTTTCCTCCGGGTGCTCTGGTTTCCTCCCACACTCCAAAGATGTGCGGGTGAGGTTAATTGGCCGTGCTCAATTGCCCCTTAGTGTTCGGGGGATTCAGGCCCGGGTGGTCTTGTTGTCGGGGGCAGGCTTGATGGACCAAAGGACCTCCTTCTGCACTTTAGGGATTCTATGATGAACGGCATGGTGGCACAGTGGTTAGCACAGCGCCAGGGACCCAGGTTCAATTCCAGCCTCAGCTCGCTGTCAGTGTAGAGTTCTCCCAGTGTCTGCGTGGGTTTCCTCCGGGTGCTCCAGTTTCCTCCCACAGTCCAAACATGTGCGGGTAAGGTGGATTGGCCATGATAAATTGACCTTAGTGTCAGGGGATTAACAGGGTAAATATATGGGGTTACGGGAATCGGGCCTGGGTGGGATTGTGGTCGATGCAGACTCGATGGGCCGAATGGTCTGCCCTTTAGGGATTCTATGATTCTAGGATCTCAAATCATTGATAAATACGATGAAACTGAGACAGACACGGGGGCTTTGCAGCAGCAGGCAGAATGGGAATCATTGCATCCTGCACGGAGTTTTATTACACAACCAATTTCAGAAAATTCACAACTCTAATTCACAACAGCAAAGTGTGGGATTGCAAACTTGGAATTATTAGCACAGGACTAAAGTTTAAAAGCTAAACACTGACATTCGGTAACAGGAGATGGCCTCACATCTTCAATTCTGTGATTGTCCCCCATCTCCTGCTCTGAATATTACAATATCTCTGCCCCCTTCATGCGTCTGCAGACTTTGAAAGTCACTCAGACACCGGTGAAACTAGTCTTTATCTCGGGGCATTTCCTGTGAAATATGCACCTTCTGCAACGAGACACAATCTAATTGACGCTTTCTGATACAATCTGAATCTCCTTTCAAACATCCTCCCAACCCCACTGTGCAGGAATGTCACATTTTGTCACATTCCCCAACACAATTGTTGATACTTTATCTGGCGGGAAAAGTAGATTCAACTGACAGATTCCGAGCCCCAGGTTGAATCTTTAAGATGTAAAAATGAACTGAAATCCCAGGTCTCTCTGTTCCTGCATCCATTTTAACATTGACCCATTGATTTTAAATTGCTTCTCCTGTATAAAAATATCATCTATCAACCTCAGACTGAGCATCAACTGTGAATTATAGAAGGTAGTTCCAAACTAATATCACAGCTGGTGTGGCAAAGTGTTTCTGAATTCCACTCCTACAAGTCTAAAATCCTCAACATTGTTTGAAATCCAATGTCCCCAAGTCCTGGACTCCCCAACCAGCAGGAAAAGTTGTTCTTTATCAGTCCTCTCCATTCCCCTTATTATCTTGAAGTGTTTGATCCAATCATCCCGTAGCCTAAATTCCAGCATTACAGAGTAACACTTCAACTACACTTTTCAACAAACAATCCCAAACCAAATACAGAACAGGGTTCATAGAATCCTGCAGTGCAGGAGGCCATTCGGCCCATCGAGTCTGCACTGACCACAATCCCACCCAGGCCCCATCCCTATAATCCCATACATTTACCTCAGCTAATCCTCCTGACACGAAGGGAAAAATTAGCTTGGCCAATCCACCTAACCTGTACACCTGACAGAAGTCTGCCAGATTTTGAGGGGCATGAACAGAGTGGATAGTCAGAAGCTTTTTCCCAGGGTGGAAGAGTTATTACTCGGGGGCAGAGGTTTAAGGTGCGAGGGGCAAGGTTTAAAGGAGATGTGGGAGGAAAGTTTTTTTACACAGAGGGTGGTGGGTGCCTGGAACTCGTTGCCGGGGGAGGGAGTGGAAACGGATACGATAGTGACTTTTCAAGGGCGTCTTGACAAAGACATGAATAAGATGGGAATAGAGGGATATGGTCCCCGGAAGGGGAGGGGGTTTTAGTTCAGTCAGGCAGCATGGTCGGTGCAGGCTTGGAGAGCCGAAAGACCTGTTCCCGTGCTGTAATTTTCTTTGTTCTATCTTTGGAGTGTGGGATGAAACCGGAGCACCCGGAGGAAACCCACACAAACACGGGACGGACGTTCAAACTCCAGTCAGAAAGTGACCCATGCTGGGAATCGAAGGCGGGTCCCCGGCACTGTGGGGAAGCAGTGCTAACCCATGCATCACTGTGCCACCCCCATATTGAAAACTTGGGTTCAAATTCAAGACAGCCGCAAATTCACTTTGAGAAAAGTTCCCTCTGCTGTGTCAAAGGAATTTTTAATTGAGGATTTTTATTTCTGGGAAACTGAACTCACATTGAACAGCATGCCAGTGTGGGATTGAAACTCTAGTTTGTTTCAGTCATGGGGAGAGAGATGGAGCGAGAGGGAGAGATACTGATACAGAGGCAGAGAGACACAGAAACAGGATGGGATAGTGCTGTACATGTTTCAGAGCTGACACTGAGACACACACGAGATGTACAATCGCAGACCAGAGTGAATCATTCTCTGTTACCTGCAGTGTCCTGGACATGGACAGACGCTGACACTCAGACACACACAACAACAACTTGCATTTATATAGCACCTTGGACAGTATTATCCCAAGATGCTTCACACTCCCAGGACAGGTACAGCACAGGGTTAGATACAGAGTAAAGCTCGCTCTGCACTGTCCACATCAAACACTCCCTGGACAGGTACAGCACGGGGTTAGATACAGAGTAAAGCTCCCTCTACACTGTCCCCATCAAACACTCCCAGGACAGGTACAGCACGGGGTTAGATACAGAGTAGAGCTCCCTCTACACTGTTCCCATCAAACACTCCCAGGACAGGTACAGCATGGGTTTAGATACAGAGTAATGCTCCCTCTACACTGTCCCCATCAAACACTCCCAGGACAGGTACAGCACTAGGTTAGATACAGAGTAAAGCTCCCTCTACACTGTCCCCATCAAACACTCCCAGGACAGGGACAGCACGGGGCGAGATACAGAGCAAAGCTCCCTTGACACTGTCCGCATCAAACACTCCCAGGACAGGTACAGCACGGGCTTAGATACAGAGTGAAGCTCCCTCTACGCTGTCCCCATCAAACACTCCCAGGACAGATAGAGCCCGGGATTAGATACAGAATAAAGATCCCACAACACTGTCCCCATGAAACACTCCCAGGACAGGTACAGCAGGGGGTTAGATACAGAGTAAAGCTCCCTCTGCACTGTCACCTTCAAACACTCCCAGGACAGGTACAGAACGGGGTTAGATACAGAGTAAAGCTCCCTCTACACTGTCCCCCATCAAACACTCCCTGGACAGGTACAGCACGGGATTAGATACAAAGTTAAGCTCGCTGTACACCGTCTCCAGCAAACACTCCCAGGACAGATACAGCACGGGGTTAGATACAGAGAAAAGCTCCCTCGACACTGTCCCCACCAAACACACTCAGGACAGGTAAAGCACGGGTTTAGATACAGAGTAAAGCTCCCTCTACACCGTCCCCATCAAACAATCCCAGGACAGGTACAGCACAGGGTTAGATACAGAGTAAAGCTCTCTCTACACTGTCCCCATCAAACAATTCCCAGGATCGATACAGCATGGAGTTAGATACAGAGTAAAGCTCCCTCTACACTGTCGCCATTAAATACTCCCAGGACAGATACAGCAAGGGGTTACATCCAGAGTAAAGCTCCCTCGACACTGTCCGCATCAAACACTCCCAGGACAGGGACAGCACGGGGTTAGATACAGAGTAAAGCTCCCTCGACACTGCCCCCATCAAACACTCCCAGGACAGGTACAGCACGGGGTTAGATACAGAGTAAAGCTCCCTCTACACTATCCCCATCAAACACTCGCAGGACAGGTACAGCACGGGGTTAGATACAGAGTAAAGCTCCTTCTACACTGTCCCCTTCAAACACTCGCAGGACAGGTACAGCACGGGGTTAGATACAGAGTAAAGCTCCTTCTACACTGTCCCCTTCAAACACTCGCAGGACAGGTACAGCACGGGGTTAGATACAGAGTAAAGCTCCCTCTACACTATCCCCATCAAACACTCGCAGGACAGGTACAGCACGGGGTTAGATACAGAGTAAAGCTCCCTCGACACTGCCCCCATCAAACAGTCCCAGGACAGGTACAGCACGGGGTTAGATACAGAGTAAAGCTCCCTCTACACTATCCCCATCAAACACTCGCAGGACAGGTACAGCACGGGGTTAGATACAGAGTAAAGCTCCTTCTACACTGTCCCCTTCAAACACTCGCAGGACAGGTACAGCACGGGACTAGATACAGAGTAAAGCTCCCTCTACACTGTCCCCATCAAACACTCCCAGGACAGGGACAGCACAGGGTCAGATACAGAGTAAAGCTCCCTCTGCACTTTCCCACATCAAAACACTCCCAGGATTGATACAGCATGGAGTGAGACACAGAGTAAAGTTCCCTAGACACTGTCCCCAAAAAACACTCCCAGGAAAGGTACATCACGGGGTTAGATACAGAGTAAAGCTCCCTCGACAGTGTCCTCAAAAACACTCCCAGGACAGGTACAGCACGGGGTTAGATACCGAATAAAGGTCCCTCTACACTGTCCCCTTCAAACACTCCCATGACAGGTACAGCACGAGGTTAGATACAGAGTAAAGCTCCCTCTTCACTGTCGCCATGAAACACTCCAAGGACAGATACAGCACAGGGTTAGGTACAGAGTAAAGCTCCCTCAACACGGGTCCCCTTCAAACACTCCAAGGACAGTTTGAGCACGGGGCGAGATACAGAGTAAAGCTCCCTCTCCAATGTCCCCATCAAACACTCCCAGGACAGGTACAGCACGGGGTTAGATACAGAGTAAAGCTCCCTCTAAACTGTCCCCCATCAAACACTCCCAGGACAGGTACAGCACGGGGTTAGGTACAGAGTAAAGCTCCCGCCACACTGTTCCCATCAAACACACCCAGGACAGTTACAGCACGGGGTTAGATACAGAGTAAAGCTCCCTCTACACTGTCCCCTTCAAACACTCGCAGGACAGGTACAGCACGGGACTAGATACAGAGTAAAGCTCCCTCTACACTGTCCCCATCAAACACTCCCAGGACAGGGACAGCACGGGCCGAGATACAGAGTAAAGCTCCCTCTCCAATGTCCCCATCAAACACTCCCAGGACAGGTACAGCACGGGGCGAGATACAGAGTAAAGCTCCCTCTCCAATGTCCCCATCAAACACTCCCAGGACAGGTACAGCACGGGGTTAGGTACAGAGTAAAACTCCCGCCACACTGTTCCCATCAAACACACCCAGGACAGTTACAGCACGGGGTTAGATACAGAGTAAAGCTCCCTCTACACTGTCCCCTTCAAACACTCCCAGGACAGGTACAGCACGGGGTTAGATAGAGAGTAAAGCTCCCTCTACACTGTCGCCATTAAATACTCCCAGGACAGATACAGCAAGGGGTTACATCCAGAGTAAAGCTCCCTCGACACTGTCCGCATCAAACAGTCCCAGGACAGGGACAGCAGGGGGTTAGATACAGAGTAAAGCTCCCTCGACACTGCCCCCATCAAACACTCGCAGGACAGATACAGCACGGGGTTAGATACAGAGTAAAGCTCCCTCTACACTGTCCCCTTCAAACACTCGCAGGACAGGTACAGCACGGGACTAGATACAGAGTAAAGCTCCCTCTACACTGTCCCCATCAAACACTCCCAGGACAGGGACAGCACAGGGTCAGATACAGAGTAAAGCTCCCTCTGCATTTTCCCACATCAAAAAAATCCCAGGATTGATACAGCATGGAGTTAGACACAGAGTAAAGTTCCCTCGACACTGTCCCCAAAAAACACTCCCAGGACAGGTACATCACGGGGTTAGATACAGAGTAAAGCTCCCTCGACACTGTCCCCAACAAACACTCCCAGGACAGGTACAGCACGGGGTTAGATACCGAATAAAGCTCCCTCTACACTGTCCCCTTCAAACACTCCCATGACAGGTACAGCACGAGGTTAGATACAGAGTAAAGCTCCCTCTTCACTGTCGCCATGAAACACTCCAAGGACAGATACAGCACAGGGTTAGGTACAGAGTAAAGCTCCCTCAACACGCGTCCCCTTCAAACACTCCAAGGACAGTTTGAGCACGGGGCGAGATACAGAGTAAAGCTCCCTCTCCAATGTCCCCATCAAACACTCCCAGGACAGGTACAGCACGGGGTTAGATACAGAGTAAAGCTCCCTATAAACTGTCACCCATCAAACACTCCCAGGACAGGTACAGCACGGGGTTAGGTACAGAGTAAAGCTCCCGCCACACTGTTCCCATCAAACACACCCAGGACAGTTACAGCACGGGGTGAGATACAGAGTAAAGCTCCCTCTACACTGTCCCCTTCAAACACTCCCAGGACAGGTACTGCACGGGGTTAGATAGAGAGTAAAGCTCCCTCTACACTGTCGCCATTAAATACTCCCAGGACAGATACAGCAAGGCTTTCGATGCAGAGTAAAGCTGCCTCGACACTCCCCTTCATACACTCCCAGGACAGATACAGTGTTGAAGTTAACTGTCTGTCCGTTTCATTTCCATCTCCTCTGCACCCGCTCTCGAACACAAATAATTGTCTGGTAGAAAGTGAGAAGGAGCCTCGACAGAGAGGTTGGGAAGGATTGAATGGGGAGAGGCAGAAACCCTCAACACATTTCAAATCTACACTGATTTCCACTTGAAGGAATAACTTCTCCACCCCAACACTATCCCATCATTCTCGATAAGCCCATGCTGCCCGTGTTCTGTGATAAATTACACGCAAGTGAAAAGATTATTTTAAATAGTGGGGTTACATTTGCCACCCCCCAATCTGTAGGAACTGCTCCAGAGTCTATAGAATTTTGGAAGATGACCAGCAATGCATCCAATATTTCCAGCGCCGCTTCCTTTAATACTCTGGGATGTAGATTATCAGGCCCTGGGGATTTGTCAGCCTTTAACCCCATTCATTCCCCCAGCACCATTTTCTTACTAATACTGATTTCCTTCAATTCAATTCCACACTCTCACTAAACCATTGGTTCCCTAACATTTCTGCCAGGTTATCTGTGCCTCTTTTGTGAAGACAGAACCAAAGTATATGTTCAATTCTGCTGCTATTTCTTTGCTCCCCATTATAATATCCCCGGAGAGATGGAGAGAGGCAGAGTCACTGAGAGATAGGGATGAGATAGTAATGCAGAGAGTAACAGTGAGATATTCAGGTTGGCAAGCAGCTAATAGTGGGGTACAACAAGGATCACTCCAAAGCCACAGATATTGCCTCATGTTGCCGCTGTCGCCATTTACCTTAAATCAGCATCCTCTGCTTTCCAAGCTTTCCCCCAATGTGCCGATTATCTCAAAGCCGATCCTCTCAGTCCCGGGACATCACTGCAGGAGTTCCTCAGGGTGAGTGTCCGAGGCCCCAACCATCTTCAGCTGCTCCATCACTGACCTTCCCTCCATAGGTGAGATGTTCGCTGATGATCGCAGCATTCACAACTCCTCAGATTGTGAAATAGTCAATGCCGGAATACTGAGCAGGACAGGCAGCATCTGTGTAAAGAGAAGCAGATTCTGGGACTGGGGGACTGAGAGACAGGAAGATAGTGAAACACACACAAACTCACTGACAACAAACGCAGTGATGCACACACACACACACACACACAGATACACGCACAGTCTCACACACACACACAGATAGAGAACAGTCCCATAGTCTCACTCACAATATCCTAATCTCCCTGGCATTAAGGGGCAATTTATCACGGCCAATCAACCTAACGCGCGCATCTTTGGAGTGTGGGAGGAAACCGGATCACCAGGAGGAAACCCACGCAGACATGGGGAGAACGTGCAAACTCCACACAGACAGTGACCTGAGACCAGAATTGAACCCAGGTCCGCGGCACTGTGAGGCAGCAGAGCTAACCACTGTGCCACCCATCTTGGCCTTCATTGTAAGAGGATTCGAGTAGAAGAGCAAGGATGTCTTACTGCAGCTGGACAGAGCCTCGGTGAGACCACACCTGGAGTCTTGTGTGCAGTGTTCCTCTCCTTATCTGAGGAAGGATGTACTTGCCACAGAGGGAGAGCAGTGAATGTTCACCAGACTGATTCCTGGGATGGCAGCATTGATGTCTGTGGGGAGATTGGGTCGGCTGGGCCTGTATTCACTGGAATGTAGAAGAGTGAGCGGGGATCTAATTGAAAGGTATAAAATTCTGACAGTGCTGGACAGGCTGGATACAGGGATATTGTTTCCTCCGGCTGGGGATGTCTGGAACAAGGGGTCACAGTCTCAGGATACGGGGGAGGCCATTTGGGACTGAGATGAGGGGAAACCTCTTCACTCAGAGGGTGATGAACCTGTGGAATTCTCTCCCACAGAAAGCTGTGCAGACCAAGTCACTGAATATATTTAAGAAGGAAAGAGATAGAGTTCGAGACTCTAAAGGTGTCGAGGTGTATGGGGAGAGCGCTGGGGTATGGCATTGAGACAGAGGATCGGCCATGATAGTGTTGAATGGTGGGTCAGGCTCGAAGGGCTGAATGGCCTCCTCCTCCTCCTATTTTCTATGTTGATGTGACCGCCCCAAGTCTCTTTGGGCCTCCACTCTTTCCAGCCTTTCCCCATTCATAAAGCAATCTGTTCTATCCTTTTGAAGTGGGTGACCACACAATTGTCTCCAATGAAATCCATCTTTCACTCTTTGAACCTTTCAGTCAAGACATTTTACTTTAGGGCAGCACGGTGGCACAGTGGTTCGTACTGCTGCCTCACAGCGCCAGGGACCCGGGTTCAATGCCAGCCTCGGGTGACTGTTTGGAGTTTGCACATTCTCCCCGTGTCTGCGTGGGTTTCCTCCGGGTGCTCTGGTTACCTTCCACACTCGCAAGATATATAGATTAGATGGATTAGCAATGGGGTTATGGGGATAGGGCTGGGGTGAGGGCCTGGGTAAGATACTCTGTCATCAAGTCTGTGCAGACTCAATGAGCTGAATGGGCTCTTATGCAGCGGAATACCTCTTTGCCATTTGAAGCTTCTGGCTATAAGACTTAAAATGCTGCCTATTTCTGTGAAATGTAGCAAACTTTCTGTCTCATCACCGGCGACATGATGGCACAGTGGTTAGCACTGCTCCCCCACAGCACCAAGGACCCACGTTCAATTCCAGCCTGTCACTCCCAGGACAGATACAGTACGGGTTCGGTCCAGAGTAAATCTCCCTCTGCACTGTCCCCCATCAAACACTCCCAGGACAGAGACAGCACGGCTCTCGATAGAGAGTAAAGCTCCCTCTACATCGTCCCCCATCAAACACTCCCAGGACAGGTACAGCACGGGTTAGGTCCAGAGTAAAGCTCCCTCTGCACTGTCCCCCATCAAACACTCCCAGGACAGAGACAGCACGGCACTCGATAGAGAGTAAAGCTCCCTCTACATCGTCCCCCATCAAACACTCCCAGGACAGATACAGTACGGGTTAGGTCCAGAGTAAAGCTCCCTGTGCACTGTCCCCATCAAACATTCCCTGGACAGGTACTACTCGGAGCTAGATGCAGAGTAAAGCTCCCTGTGCACTGTCCACATCAAACACACCCAGGAAAGATAGAGCACGGGGTTAGAAACAAAGTAAAGCTCCCTCTCTGCTGTCCCCATCAATCACTCCCAGGACAACCACAGCATGGGGTTAGATACAGAGTAAAGCTCCCTCCACACTGTCCCCATCAAACACATTCAGGACAGATAGAGCATGGGGTTAGATACAGAGTAAAGCACCCTCTACACTGTCCCCATCAAACATTCCCAGGACAGGTACAGCATGGGGTTAGATACAGAGTAAAGCTCCCTCTACACTGTCCCCCATCAAACACTCCCAGGACAGGTACAGCATGGGGTTAGATACAGAGTAAAGCTCCCTCTACACTGTCCCCATCAAACACACCCAGGACAGGTACAGCATGGGGTTAGATACAGAGTAAAGCTCCCTCTACACTGTCCCCCATCAAACACTCCCAGGACAGGTACAGCATGGGGTTAGATACAGAGTAAAGCTCCCTCTATACTGTCCCCCATCAAACACTCCCAGGACAGGTACAGCACGGGGTTAGATACAGAGTAACGCTCCCTCTACACTGTCCCCATCAAACACGTCCAGGACAGGTACAGCACGGGGTTAGATACAGAGGAAAGCTCCCTCCACACTGTCCCCATCAAACACACCCAGGACAGGTACAGCACGGGGTTAGATACAGAGTAAAGCTCCCTCCACACTGTCCCCATCAAACACACCCAGGACAGGTACATCACGGGGTTAGATACAGAGTAAAGGTCCCTCTGCACTTTCCCCACCAAACACTCCCAGGACAGGTACAGCACGGGGTTAGATACAGAGTAAAGCTCCCTCTGCACTGTCCCCACCAAACACTCCCAAGACAGGTACAGCATGGAGTTAGATACAGAATAAAGCTCCCTCGACACTGTCCCAATCAAACACTCCCAGGACAGGTACAGCACGGGGTTAGATACAGAGTAAAGCTCCCTCTACACTGACGCCATCAAACACTCCCAGGACAGGTACAGCATGGGGTTAGATACAGAATAAAGCTCCCTCGACACTGGCACCCATCAAACACTCCCAGGACAGGTGCAGTTCAAAGTTAGATACAGAGTAAAGCTCCCTCTGCACTGTCCCCATCAAACACTCGCAGGACAGGTACAGCACGGGGTTAGATACAGAGTAAAGTTCCCTCTACACTGTCCCCATCAAACACATCCAGGACAGGAACAGCACGGGATGAGGTGCCCAGAAAAGACCCCTCTACACTGTCCCGATCAAATAGTCCCAGGACAGTTAGAGCACAGAGTTTGATGCAGAGTAAAGCTCCCTCTACACTGTCCCCATCAAACACTCCCAGGACAGGGACAGCACGGGGTTAGATACAGAGTAAAGCTCCCTCTGCACTGTCCCCATCAAACACTCCCAGGACAGGTACAGCACGGGGTTAGATACAGGGTAGACCTCCCTCTACACTGTCCCCATCAAACACTCCCAGGACAGGTACAGCACGGGGTTAGATACAAAGTAAAGTTCCATCTACACTGTCCCCATCAATCACTCCCAGGACAAGGACAGCATGGGCTCGGTACAGGGTAAAGTTCCCTCTACACTGTCCGCATCACACACTCCCTGGACTGGTACAGCACGGGGTTAGATGCAAAGTAAAGTTCCCTCTACACTGTCCCCATCAAACACTCCCAGGAAAGGTACAGCACGGGGTTAGATACAGAGTAAAGTTCCCTCTACACTGTCCCCATCAAACACTCCCAGGACAGGTACAGCACAGGGTTAGATACAGAGTAAAGCTCCCTCTGCACTGTCCGCATCACACACTCCCAGGACAGGTCCAGCACAGTTTTAGATACAGAGTAAAGCTCCCTCTGCACTGTCCCCACCAAACACTCCCAGGACAGGTACAGCACGGGGTTAGATGCAAAGTAAAGTTCCCTCTACACTGTCCCCATCAAACACTCCCAGGACAGGTACAGCACAGGGTTAGATACAGAGTAAAGTTCCCTCTACACTGTCTGCATCAAACATTCCCAGGACAGGTACAGCACGGGGTTAGATACAGAGTAAAGCTCCCTCGACACTGACGCCATCAAACACACCCAGGACAGGTACAGCACGGGGTTAGATACAGAGTAAAGTTCCCTCTACACTGTCCCCATCATTGTGTCTGAGTGAGAGAGAATATGTGTGTGTTTGTGTGTGTGTGAGAGAGAGAGGGAATGTTTGAGAGACAGTGTGAGAGAGAGACAGAGAGTGTGCGAGAGAGAGAGACTGTGTGTGAGTGTGTGTGTGTGTGAGAGAGAGAGTGTATATGTGAGAGAGTGCATGAGAGAGTGTGTGAGCATAAAAGAGTGTGTGAGTGTGTGTGTGAGAGAGAGAGTACGTGTGTGAGAGAGAGTGTGTGTGTGAGAGAGAGAGTACGTGTGTGAGAGAGAGTGTGTGTGTGAGAGAGAGAGCGTGTGTATGTGTGAGTGCGTAAGAGTGCGCGTGTGTATGAGAGAGAGTCTTGTGTGTGAGAGAAAGAGCGCGTGTATGTGTGGGTGAGAGTGTGTCTGTGTGAGAGAGTGCATGTGTTAGAGAGTGTGTGAGCGTGAAAGAGTGTGTGTGACAGTGTGTGTGTGTGAGAGAGAGTGTGTGTGTGTGAGAGAGAGTGTGTGTGTGAGAGAGAGAGTGTGTGTGTGTGAGAGAGAGTGTGTGTGTGAGAGAGAGAGTGTGTGTGTGAGAGAGAGAGTGTGTGTATGAGATTATGTGTGTGTCTGAGAGTGTGTAAGAGAGAGTGTGTGTGTGTGTGTGAGATTATGTGTGTGTCTGAGAGTGTGTAAGAGAGTGTGTGTGTGTGAGCTGATCTTTCTCGACACCCGATCGGTAACTGCAACACTATATTCTGCACCCTTTCCTCTCCTTCTCCCTGTGTACTCTATGTACAGAATGTTTTGTCTGTATAGCGCACAAGAAACAATACTTTTCACTGCATCCCAATACAAATCAATCAAATCAAATCAAATTAACACGGAGAAGTTTGGACCCTGTGGGGTGACAGTTGTCTGAATACAGATTCTATCTTATTGTAACATTCAGGTACCACGTGTACTGAGCTCACCAGCGTTCTGTCTGTATTGTGTGAATCCAGTCTTGAAATCTCCACTCATGTTGCTAATTCTGCCAAGACAGAAACAGAAAGAGTGTTTGAATTCTCCGTGATTAGACCCCTTAACGATAAACAACATGGTGGATGAGAGGGATAGAGAGAGAGAGGAAGAGAGAGAGATGGAGCGATGCAGAGTAACAGAGAGATAGGGAGAGGGAGCAATGCAGAGAGTAACAGTTAGACAGTGAGGAATAGAGATTAATTCAGATGGATAGTGAGTGTCAGGGGAGTCCGAGACACTCCATAAGCAAGGTAAAGATGTGAAAATGGGGGAGTGTTTCTTACCCACTTTTAAAAGACAATCCACACTCACACCAGTCACATTTCACACTCTCTGCTCAGTCCTGTGTTGGGGGTTGTTGAGTGTGGGATCAGTGTTTGCTTTTCTCAAACCGCACTGATATTCCCAACAAGGGCAAGAGGTTTCAGTGTTTAAAAATGTAAACATTTCAAAACAAAAGCAGACAGGATTTGGTTAAATCTCACGGGATCCAGGGTGAGGTAGCCAAATTGATATAAAATAGGCTTGATGACAGAAGGTTGTTGTAGAGGGTTGTTTTTTGTCAAACTGGAGGCCTGTGACCAGCGGGGTGCCTCAGGGATCGGTGCTGGGTCCACTGTTATTTGTCATTTATATTAATGATTTGGATGAGAATTTAGGAGGCATGGTTAGTACGTTTGCCGCTGGCACCAGGATTTATGGCATAGTGGACAGTGAAGGTGGTTATCTAGGGTTGCAACGGGATCTTGATCAATTGGGCCAGTGGGCTGATGAATGGCAGATGGAGTTTAATTTAGATAAATGCGAGGTGATGCATTTTGGTGGATTGAACCAACGCAGGACTTACTCAGTTAATGGTAGGGTGTTGGTGAGAGTTACAGAACAAAGAGATCTCGGGGTACAGATTGATAGCTCCTTGAAAGTGGAGTCACAGGTGGATAGAGTGGTGAAGAAGGCATTCCACATGCTTGGTTTCATTGGTCAGAACATTGAATACAGGAGTTGGGACGTCTTGTTGAAGTTATACAAGGCATTGGTAAGACCACACTTGGAATGCTGTGTATTGTTTTGGTCACCCTATTATAGAAAGGATATTATTAAACCAGAAAGTGCGCAGAAAAGAATTACTGGGATGCTACAGGGTCTTGATGGTTTGAGTTATAATGAGAGGCTGGATAGTCTGGGACTTTTTGTCCTTGAGTTGACTTAGGCGTGGTCCTATAGAGGTCTATAAAATAATGAGGCATAAATATAGCAGCTTTATAGAACCTCAGTTAATCCGCACTTGGAATATAGTGTTCAATTCTGGTCGACACACTACCAGAAAAATGTGGAGGCTTTGGAGAGGATTCAGAAAAGTTTACCAGGATGTTGCCTGGTATGGAGGGCATTAGCAATGAGGAGAGGTTGGAGAAACTTGATTTGTTCTCATTGGAACGACAGAGGTTGAGGGGTGAACTGGTAGAAGTCCACAACATTATGAGGGGCATGGACAGAGTGGATAGTCAGAAGCTTTTTTTCTGGGTCGAAGAGTCAATTACTCGGGGGCATAAGTTTCAGGTGCGAGAGGCAAGGTTTAAAGGAGATGTACGAGGCATGTTTTTTACACAGAGGGTGGTGTGCCTGGAACTCACTGCCGGGGAGGTAGTGGAAGCAGACACAATCGTGAGTTTTACGGAGCGTCTGGACAAATACATGAATAGGATGGGAATAGAGGGATATGGTCCCCGGAAGGGTAGGGGGTTTTAGTTCAGTCAGGCAGCATGGTCGGTGCAGGCTTGGAGGGCCGAAGGGCCTGTTCCTGTGCTGTAATTTTTGTTGTCCTTTGATAAGCTCGTCAACATCTTTTCCAAAAGGGAGAGGAGTCTAAAACTAGAGGGCACAGGTTTAAGGTGAGAGAGGAGAGGGTCCAGAGGGCAATTCTTTTCACACAGAGGGTGGTGAGGAATTGGAACAAGCTGCCAGAGGTCGTAGTAGCGGCGGGTACAATTTTATATTTTAGAAAGCATTTAGACAGTTATATTGGGAAGATTGGTATGGAGGGATATATGTCAAACAGGCAAATGGTACTAGCTTAATGGTAAAATCTGGGTGGCATGGACAAGTTTGGCCAAAGGGCTTGTTTCCAATGTGTAAATCTTTATGTCTCTACCCCGCTGGGCCCTGTAAGAACTCTCTGAGTTTGAATGAGATCACCTCTCATTCTTCCAAAGTGCATAAAATAAAAGTCCAGTCTATTGAATCTTTCCTCAGGGGACACTCCCTCCACCCCTGGAATTAATGCAGTGAAACGTCATTGAAGTCTCTCAACAAGAATGTATTTCCTTAGGTAAGAGGATAAAACTGTACACAACACTGTGTGTGTGGTTAAAGCCCCAGTTTGTGTCTTAGTTTGACTGTATTTGGACACAAACTCACACACCACACATGTGGATAAATGTGATGTTATCCACTTTGAACGGAGAAACAGAATGGCAGAGTATAGGTTAAATGGTGATAGATTGGGAATGATGGTGTACAAAGGGACCTGGATGTCCTTATACACCAGTCACTGGAAGTGAGCTTGCAGGAAAGCAAGCAGTTAGGAAGACCAATGGGATGTTGTCCTTCTTTGCAAGAGGATGTGAGTCCAGGAGCAAGGATGTCTTACTGCAGCTGGACAGGGCCTCAGTGAGACCACACCTGGAGTATTGTGGACAGTTTTGCTCTCCTTATCTGAGAATGCATTGAAGAAAATTGCTCACTGTGAACAAACCTAAAAAAGCTGACTGATGTTTCATTCCAGATTCTCAGAGGGAGAGAGAGAGAGATTCAGAGAAAACACAGACTGAGTGAGTGAGAAAAAGGGAGTGACAGAGATCAAGAGGGGGACCGAGAGATAGTGAGTGAGAGAAATATATCAGTCAGAGTGCATCGGAAAAGGAGGATTGGGATTTGTCAGCCTTGCTTTATGGAAAGCTTTAGTGTTTGGTCAGAATGTTAACACGGTGAGGTTTGGAGCCTCTGGGGTGACAGTTGTCTGAATACAGATTCTATCTCATTGTAACATTAATGTACCACGTGTACTGAGCTCACCAACATTTGCAAACCATCGTTTGAAGAAAGCTTGCTGTTTATATTGTATGAATCCAGCCCTTTGGAAATGTAGTCAGTCTTATTCAGGAAAAGGACAAGCTAATTTCAGAGGGAGAGATACAGATACAGAGGCAGGCTGGGACTGAAACAGGATGGGATTGTGCTGTACAGGTTTCAGAGCTGACACTGAGACACACACAAGATGTACAGTCGCAGATTGTACCTGACACTTACAAAAAAACGTCGCAAATAGGAACAGGAGGAGACCATTCGGCCCATCGAGACTGCACCGACAATAATCCCACCCTATCCCCGTAACACCACACATTTACCCTGCTGATCCCCCCCGAAACTAGGGTCAATTTGTCACGGCCAATCAACCAACCTGGGCATCTTTTGACTGTGGGAGGAAACCGGAGCACCCGGAGGAAACCATGATCAGCCACGGTCACAATGGATGGCGGAGCAGGATGGAAGGGCTGAATGGCCTCCACCTGTTCCTATTTTCTATGTTTCTTTGTAAGTTCCACGTGGCAAAGTGTTTCTTCATTTCACTCCTAAAAGTCTAAAATACCAAACATTGTCTAAAATCAAATGTCCCCAAGTCCTGGACTCCCCAACCAGCAGAAAATGTTCCTCTTTATCAGCATCTGTGGGTCATCCTGACTCGAAACATTGGCTCCATTCCCTCTCCACAGATGCTGTTTAATGCGTTTCACTGCATTAAAACCTGCTGAGATTTTCTGTTTTTGTTTCAGCGCCTGTTCGGCGACACTGAGGGAGAATTTAGCATGGCCAATGCACCCTAACCATCGTGTCTTTCGAACTGTGGGGGGAAAGTGGAGCAGGCGGAGGAAACCCACGCAGACACGGGGAGAATGTACAGACTCCGCACAGACAGTGACCCAAGCCTGGAATCGACCCTGGGTCCCTGGCGCTCTGAGGCAGCAGTGCTAACCTCTGTGCCACCCATGATTCCTGCATCTGCAGTATTTTGCTTTTAGCTTTCTTCTTTATTAACCCTCTCCATTTCACTTATTATTTTGAAGGGTTTCATTAAGTCACTCCTTAACCTCAATCCCAGTGTTTCAGAGTAAATCTTCATCGACACAAAAACCATACAATCACCACAGTGCAGAAGGAGGCCATTCAGCCTATCGGGTCTGTACTGACTCTCCGAAAGAGCATCTATCCGCATAACGCCATGCATTTACCAGAGCTAATTCCCCGAACCTACACATCCCTGGACACTAAGGGGCAATTTAGCATGGCCAATTAACCTAAACCGCACACCTTTGGAGTGTGGGAGGAAACCGGGGCACCCGGAGGAAACCCACGCAGACACGGGGAGAATGTGTAAACTCCACACAGACAGTCACCCGAGGCTGGAATTGAACCCGGGTCCCTGGCGCTGTGAGGCAGCAGTGCCTACCACTGTGCCATTGTACCACCCTGCTCAGAAAACACTTCCAACCCAAACACAACACACAGAGTAAAATCCCCTCTGCTCTGTCCAAGGAATTTTTAATTGCAGATTTTTAGATTGACTTTTTAGGAAAAACAGAACTCAAATTGCTCAGCATCCCAGAGTGGACTCTTGTTTATTCCAACCATGATCTCATCCCCGCAGATTCAAACATGAAGTTTAAGCTGTGAATACAGTTGTGTCTGTCTGTCTCAGAGTTTGTGTATTCAGTCTTTCACTGCCTTTTAAACTTCTCTGAAGAATTTGAATGCTGGATGTTGCTTAATCATTCCTTTCTCTCAGCACATGGAACTGGTGAAACTTCAAGAGTCACAATCTAATGTCAGTAACAAAGAACTGTATCTTTATTCATCCATCATTTCCAATCTCTGAATAGATCACACACATTTCCAGAATGCAGGAAGCTCTCAATGGAAACTGCTTCCAATTATTCCCCAATACAATTGTTCACACGTTACTGTAAACTACATTCCACTGACATTCCCAAAGCAGCCACAGAAAAGTGACTGGTTATTTTAAACATTGAAACTGAACTATATTAACTTACGATTCACTCACATTGTACAGAAATGTTGACCCTGTGGGATGACAGTTTGGGAGTAACATTGCAACATTAAGGTGCCCTGCGTATTGTGTTTGACAACATTTGCAGCATTTCCAAAATATCAGCGACATTGCTGTGTGTATTGTGTGAATCAAGCTGTGAAATATCCACACATATTGAACTCCCACTGCTGCTGTCTTTTCATCATTTATAAACACACAAACTAGAAGCAGGAGGAGGCCATTCGGCCCTTCCAGCCTGCTCCAACATTCATTATGATCATGGCTGATCATCAAATTCAACATCCTGATCCCACTTTAGCCCCAAGAGCTCCATCCAATTGCTGGATAAAATTAGATCCCTGTTTGTTCCCACATTGAAGCGATCGAAGAGTGGATACCTCAAGTATTTCGATGCAGAGAAAACCGTCCTCGACACTGTCCCCACCAAACACACTCAGGACAGATACAGCACGGGGTTAGATACAGAGTAAAGCTCCCTCGACACTGTCCCCACCAAACACACTCAGGACAGATACAGCACGGGGTTAGATACAGAGTAAAGCTCGCTGTACACTGTCCCCATCAAACACACCCAGGACAGATACAGCACGTAGTTACATACAGAGTAAAGCTCCCTCTACACTGTCCCCATCAAACACTCCCAGGACAGACACAGCAAAGAGTTCGATACAGTGTAAAGCTCCCTCCATACTGTCCCCATCAAACACTCCCAGGGCAGATACAGCATGGGTGTAGATACAGAGTAAAGCTCCCTCTACACTATCCCCATCAAACACTCCCAGGACAGATACAGCACGGGGTTCGATACAGAGTAAAGCTCCCTCTACACTGTCCCCATCAAACACTAACAGGACAGGTACAGCACGGGGTTAGATGCAGAGTAAAGCTCCCACTACACTGTCCCCATCAAACACTCCCAAGACAGGTACAGCACGGGGTTCGATACAGAGTAAAGCTCCCTCAACACTGTCCCCATGAAACACTCCCAGGACAGGTACAGCATGGGGTTAGATACAGAGTAGATCTCCCTCTCCACTGTCCCCATCAAACACTCCCAGGACATGTACAGCACGGGTTAAGATACAGAGTGAAGCTCCCTCGACAATGTCCCCATCAAACACACCCAGGACAGGTACAGCACGTGTTTAGATACAGAGTGAAGCTCCCTCTACACTGTCCCCCATCAAACACTCCCAGGACAGGTACAGCACAGGTTTAGATACAGAGTGAAGCTCCCTATACACTGTCCCCATCAAATAATCCAATGACAGATACAGCATGGTGCTAGATTAAAGGAAAAGCTGCCTCCACATTGTGCACATCAAACACACCCAGGACAGGTACAGCACGGGAGAGAAAGTGTGTGTGAGAGAGAGTGTGTGTGTGAGAGAGAGAGAGTGTGTGTGAGAGAGTGTGTGCGAGAGAGAGAGCGTGTGCGAGAGAGAGAGCGTGTGTGTGAGAGCGTGTACAAGAGACAGCGAGCGCGTGAGAGAGTGCGTGTGTGTGTATGAGACAGTGTGTGTGCGAGAGAGAGTGTGTGTGCGAGAGAGAGTGTGTGTGTGAGAGAGAGTCTGTGTGTGAGAGAGAGTCTGTGTGTGAGAGAGAGTGTGTGTGTGAGAGAGAGTGTGTGTGTGAGAGAGAGTGTGTGTGTGAGAGAGAGTGTGTGTGTGAGAGGGAGTGTGTGTGTGAGAGGGAGTGTGTGTGTGAGAGGGAGTGTGTGTGTGAGAGGGAGTGTGTGTGTGAGAGGGAGTGTGTGTGTGAGAGGGAGTGTGTGTGTGAGAGGGAGTGTGTGTGTGAGAGGGAGTGTGTGTGTGAGAGGGAGTGTGTGTGTGAGAGGGAGTGTGTGTGTGAGAGAGAGTGTGTGTGTTTGAGAGAGAGTGTATGTGTGAGAGAGAGAGAGTATGTGTGAGAGAGAAAGTGTGTGTGACAGAGCGAAAGAGCATGTGTGTGAGAGAGAGTGCGTAAGAGATAGTGTATGTGTGTGTGAGAGACAGAGAGAGCATGTGTGTGTGTGTGTGCCTGAGAGTGTGCAAGGAGAGCGTGTGTGTGACCTGATCTTCCTCTACAGTCTATCAGTAACTGAAACACGGGATCAGATGCAAAGTAAAGCTCCCTCGACACTGATCCCATCAAGCACTCCCAGGAAAGGTACAGGTACAGCTCAGAGTTCGATACAGAGTAAAGCTCCCTCGACACTGTCCCCATCAAACGCTCCCAGGACAGATACAGCACGGGGTTAGATACAGAGTAAAGCTCCCTCTACACTGTTCCCATCAAACACTCCCAGGACAGATACAGGAAGTGGTTAGATACAGAGTAAATCTCCCACTTCACTGTTCCATCAAACACTCCCAGGACAGAAACAGCACGGGGTTAGATACAGAGAAAAGGTCCCTCTACACTGTCCCCATCAAACACTCCCAGGACAGATACAGCACGGGGTTAGATACAGAGTAAAGCTCCCTCTACACTGTCCCATCAAACACTCCCAGGACAGGTACAGCACGGGGTTAGATACAGAGTAAAGCTCCCTCCACACTGTCCCCATCAAACACTCCCAGGACAGGTACAGCACGGGGTTAGATACAGAGTAAAGCTCCCACTTCACTGTCCCATCAAACACTCCCAGGACAGGTACAGCACGGGGTTAGATACAGAGTAAAGCTCCCTCTACACTGTCCCCATCAAACACTCCCAGGACAGGTACAGCACGGGGTTAGATACAGAGTAAAGCTCCCTCGACACTGTCCCCATCAAACACTCCCAGGACAGGTACAGCACGGGGTTAGATACAGAGTAAAGCTCCCTCTACACTGTCCCCCATCAAACACTCCCAGAACTGGTACAGCACGGGGTTAGATACAGAGTAAAGCTCCCTCTACACTGTCCCCCATCAAACACTCCCAGGACAGGTACAGCACGGGGTTAGATACAGAGTAAAGCTCCCTCTACACTGTCCCCCATCAAACACTCCCAGGACAGGTACAGCACGGGGTTAGATACAGAGTAAAGCTCCCTCTACACTGTCCCCATCAAACACTCCCAGGACAGGTACAGCACAGGGTTATATACAGAATAAAGCTCCCTCTACACTGTCCCCCATCAAACACTCCCAGGACAGGTACAGCACGGGGTTAGATACAGAGTAAAGCTCCCTCTACACTGTCCCCATCAAACACTCCCAGGACAGGTACAGCACGGGGTTAGATACAGAGTAAAGCTCCCTCTACACTGTCCCCATCAAACACTCCCTGGACAGGTACAGCATGGGGTTAGATACAGAGTAAAGCTCCCTCTACACTGTCCCCATCAAACACTCCCAGGACAGGTACAGCACGGGGTTAGATACAGAGTAAAGCTCCCTCTACACTGTCCCCATCAAACACTCCCAGGACAGGTACAGCACGGGGTTAGATACAGAGTAAAGCTCCCTCTACACTGTCCCCATCAAACACTCCCTGGACAGGTACAGCACGGGGTTAGATACAGAGTAAATCTCCCTCTGCACTGTTCCCATCAAACACTCCGAGGACAGGTACAGCACGGGGTTAGATACAGAGTAAAGCTTCCTCTACACTGTCCCCATCAAACACACACAGGACAGGTACAGCACGGGGTTAGATACAGAGTAAAGCTTCCTCTACACTGTCCCCATCAAACACACACAGGACAGGTACAGCACAGGGTTAGATACAGAGTAAAGCTTCCTCTACACTGTCCCCATCAAACACACACAGGACAGGTACAGCACGGGGTTAGATACAGATAAAGCTCCCTCTGCACTGTCACTATCAAATAACTATCAAATCTCCACATCATGACTATCAAATATTCCAATGACAGATACAGCATGGGGATAGATACAGGGAAAAGCTGCCTACACATCAAACACACCCAGGACAGGTACAGCATCGGGTGAGATACAGCGTATATCTCCCTCTGCATTGTGTGTGTGTGAGAGAATGTGTGTGTGTGAGAGAGAGTGTGTGTGTGAGAGAGAATATGACTTTGTGTGTGTGTGTGAGAGGGAGAGTGTGAGAAAGAGAGACAATGTGTGATGGAGACAGAGTGCGTCTGAGAGAGTGTGTGTGTGTGTGAGAGAGAGTGTGTGTGTCTCTGAGAGTGTGAGAGAGTGTGTGTGTGAGAGAGAGCGTGTGTGTGTGAGAGAGTGTGTGTCTGTGTGTGTGAGAGAGAGTGTGTGTGTGTGTGAGAGAGAGTGTGTGTGTCTCTGAGAGTGTGAGAGAGTGTGTGTGAGAGAGAGCGTGTGTGTGTGAGAGAGTGTGTGTCTGTGTGTGTGAGAGAGTGTGTGTGTCTGAGAGTGTGAGAGAGAGTGTGTGTGAGAGAGAGAGCGTGTGTGTGAGAGAGAGTGTGTGTGTGTGTGAGAGAGTGTGTGTGTCTGAGTGTGTGAGAGAGTGTGTGTGCGAGAGAGAGAGAGCGTGTGTGTGAGAGAGAGTGTGTGTGTGTGTGTGAGAGAGTGTGTGTGTCTGAGTGTGTGAGAGAGTGTGTGTGCGAGAGAGAGAGCGTGTGTGTGCGTGAGATTATGTGTGTGTCTCAGAGTGTGTAAGAGAGAGTGTGTGTGTGAGCTGATCTTTTTCTACAGTCTATCGGTAACTGCAACACTATATTCTGCACCCTTTCCTCTCCTTCTCCCTGTGTACTCTATGTACAGAATGTTTTGTCTGTATAGCGCACAAGAAACAATACTTTTCACTGCATCCCAATACAAATCAATCAAATCAAATCAAATTAACATGGTGAAGTTTGGACCCTGTGGGGTGACAGTTGTCTGAATACAGATTCTATCTTATTGTAACATTCAGGTACCACGTGTACTGAGCTCACCAGCGTTCTGTCTGTATTGTGTGAATCCAGTCTTGAAATATCCACTCATGTTGCTAATTCTGCCAAGACAGAAACAGAAAGAGTGTTTGAATTCTCCGTGATTCGACCCCTTAACGATAAACAACATGGTGGATGAGAGGGATAGAGAGGGAGAGGGAGAGAGAGAGAGGAAGAGAGAGAGATGGAGCGATGCAGAGTAACAGAGAGATAGGGAGAGGGAGCAATGCAGAGAGTAACAGTTAGACAGTGAGGAATAGAGATTAATTCAGATGGATAGTGAGTGACAGGGGAGTCCGAGACGCTACATAAGCAAGGTAAAGATTTGAAAATGGAGGAGTGTTTCTTACCCACTTTTAAAAGACAATCCACACTCACACCAGTCACATTTCACACTCTCTGCTCAGTCCTGTGTTTTGGGGGTGTTGAGTGTGGGATCAGTGTTTGCTTTTCTCAAACCGCAGTGATATTCCCAACAAGGGCAAGAGGTTTCAGTGTTTAAAAATGTAAACATTTAAAAACAAAAGCAGACAGGATTTGGTTAAATCTCACGGGATCCAGGGTGAGGTAGCCAAATGGATATAAAATAGGCTTGATGACAGAAGACAGAGGGTGGTTGTAGAGGGTTGTTTTTTTGGTCAAACTGGAGGCCTGTGACCAGCGGGGTGCCTCAGGGATCGGTGCTGGGTCCACTGTTATTTGTCATTTATATTAATGATTTGGATGAGAATTTAGGAGGCATGGTTTGTAAGTTTGCAGTTGACACCAAGATTTGTGGCATAGTGGACAGTGAAGAAGGTTATCTCGGGTTGCAATGGGATCTTGATCAATTGGGCCAGTGGGCTGTTGAATGGCAGATGGAGTTTAATTTAGATAAATGCGAGGTGATACATTTTGGTGGATCGAACCAACACA
This sequence comes from Mustelus asterias, assembly GCF_964213995.1. Classification (NCBI taxonomy): domain Eukaryota; kingdom Metazoa; phylum Chordata; class Chondrichthyes; order Carcharhiniformes; family Triakidae; genus Mustelus; species Mustelus asterias. Next base: position 56,903 of record NW_027591463.1, on the reverse strand, counting down.
GGACTTACTCAGTTAATGGTAGGGTGTTGGTGAGAGTTACAGAACAAAGGGATCTCGGGGTACAGATTGATAGCTCCTTGAAAGTGGGGTCACAGGTGGATATAGTGGTGAAGAAGGCATTCCACATGCTTGGTTTCATTGGTCAGAACATGGAATACAGGAGTTGGGACGAGTTGTTGAAGTTGTACAAGACATTGGTAAGACCACACTTGGAATGCTGTGTATTGTTCTGGTCACCCTTATAGAAAGGAGATGATTAAGCTGGAAAGTGTGCAGAAAAGAATTACTGGGATGCCAAGGGGTCCTGATGGTTTGAGTTATAATGAGAGGCTGGATACTCTGGGACTTTTTTTCCCTTGAGTTGGCTTAGTGGTGTTCTTATAGAGGTCTCTAAAATAATGAGGGCATGGATACAGCAGCTTTACAGAACCTTAGTTAGGCCGCACTTGGAATATAGTGTTCAATTCTGATCGACACACGACCAGAAAGATGTGGAGAATTTGGAGAGGGTTCAGAAAAGATTTACCAGGATGTTGCCTGGTATGGAGGGCATTAGCTCTGAGGAGAGATTGGAGAAACTTGGTTTGTTCTCACTGGAACGACGGAGGTTGAGGGGCGACCTGATAGAATTCAACAAGATTATGAGGGGCATGGACAGAGTGGATAGTCAGAAGCTTTTTACCAGGGTGGAAGATTCAAAATCTAGGGGGCATAGGTTTAAGGTGTGAGGGGCAAGGTTTAAAGGAGATGTACAAGGCAAGTTTTTTTACACAGAGGGTGGTGGGTGCCTGGAACCCGCTGTCGGGGGAGGGAGTGGAAGCAGATACGATAGTGAGTTTTACGGAACGTCTGGACAAATACATGAATAGGATGGGAATAGAGGGATCTGGTCCCCGGAAGGGTAGGGGGTTTTAGTTCAGTCGGGCAGCATGGTTGGTGCAGGCTTGGAGGGCCGAAGGGACTGTTCCTGTGCTGTAATTCTCTTTGTTCTTTGAGAAGCTCGTCAACATCTTTTCCAAAAGGAAGGGGAGTCGAAAACTAGAAGACACAGGTTTAAGGTGAGAGGGGAGAGGGTCCAGAGGGCAATTCTTTTCACACATAGGGTGGTGAGGGATTGGAACAAGCTGCCAGAAGTCGTAGTAGAAGCGGACACAATTTTATATTTTAAAAAGCATTTAGACAGTTATTCTGGTAAGATTGGTATGGAGGGATTTGGGCCAAACGCAAGGCATTTGATACGAGCTTAATGGTAAAAACTGGGTGGCAGGGAAAAGTTGGGCCAAAGGGCCCATTTGTATCTGAGCTCTGTTTTCTGCCCGGAAACCATTTCTCAATCCATCCCAGTATTTTCCAAATTTGTGGATTGGACACAGTAAATTGCCGTTTCCTGTCCAAAGCTGTGTTGGTTCGGTGGATTAAGGTAAATGTGTGGGGTTACGGGGATAGGGCTGGGTCAAGGGCCTTGGTAAGATACTGTGTCAGAGAGTCAGTACAGACTCGATGGGCTGAATGGTCTCCTTCTGCACTGCAGGGATTCTGTGACTCTGTTATTAAGATCCCTTTGTCATTTGAAGCTTCCAGCGAAAATGCTGACAATGCTGCCTATTTCTGTGCACTTTGGCAAACGTCCTGTCTCATCACCGGGCGACACGGTGGCACAGTGGTTAGCACTGCTGACTCACAGCGCCAGGGATCTGGGTTCGATTCCCCGCCTCGAGTGACTGTCTGTGTGGAGTTTGCACGTTTGCTAAATTGCCCCTTAGTGTCAGGGGGATTCGGGCCTGGGTGGGATTACTGTCGGGGCAGGCTTGTTGGGCTGAATGGCCTCATTCTGCAGTGTAGGAATTCTATGGCTCTTGGATCTTAAATGGTTGATAAATAGTGAAACTGAGACACAAACTGG
>NW_027591463.1:42500-45000 GCF_964213995.1 Mustelus asterias | reverse complement strand
CACTTTTAAAAGACAATCCACACTCACACCAGTCACATTTCACACTCTCTGCTCAGTCCTGTGTTGGGGGGTGTTGAGTGTGGGATCAGTGTTTGCTTTTCTCAAACCGCAGTGATATTCCCAACAAGGGCAAGACGTTTCAGTGTTTAAAACTGTAAACATTTAAAAACAAAAGCAGACAGGATTTGGTTAAATCTCACGGGATCCAGGGTGAGGTAGCCAAATGGATATAAAATAGGCTGGATGACAGAAGACAGAGGGTGGTTGTAGAGGGTTGTTTTTTTGGTCAAACTGGAGGCCTGTGACCAGCGGGGTGCCTCAGGGATCGGTGCTGGGTCCACTGTTATTGGTCATCTATATTAATGATTTGGATGGGAATTTAGGAGGCATGGTTTGTAAGTTTGCAGTTGACACCAAGATTTGTGGCATAGTGGACAGTGAAGAAGGTTATCTCGGGTTGCAATGGGATCTTGATCAATTGGGCCAGTGGGCTGTTGAATGGCAGATGGAGTTTAATTTAGATAAATGCAAGGTGATACATTTTGGTGGATCGAACCAACACAGGACTTACTCAGTTAATGGTAGGGTGTTGGTGAGAGTTACAGAACAAAGAGATCTCGGGGGTACAGATTGACAGCTCCTTGAAAGTGGAGTCACAGGTGGATAGAGTGGTGAAGAAGGCATTCCACATGCTTGGTTTCATTGGTCAGAACATGGAATACAGGAGTTGGGACGTCTTGTTGAAGTTGTACAAGACATTGGTAAGACCACACTTGGAATGCTGTGTATTGTTCTGGTCACCCTTATAAAAAGGAGATTATTAAGCAAGAAAGTGTGCAGAAAAGAATGACTGGGATGCTATGGGGTCCTGATGGTTTGAGTTATAATGAGAGGCTGGATACTCTGGGACTTTTTTTCCCTTGAGTTGGCTTAGTGGTGTTCTTATAGAGGTCTCTAAAATAATGAGGGCATGGATACAGCAGCTTTACAGAACCTTAGTTAGGCCGCACTTGGAATATAGTGTTCAATTCTGATCGACACACGACCAGAAAGATGTGGAGAATTTGGAGAGGGTTCAGAAAAGATTTACCAGGATGTTGCCTGGTATGGAGGGCATTAGCTCTGAGGAGAGATTGGAGAAACTTGGTTTGTTCTCACTGGAACGACGGAGGTTGAGGGGCGACCTGATAGAATTCAACAAGATTATGAGAGGCATGGACAGAGTGGATAGTCAGGAGCTTTTTCCCAGGGTTGAAGAGTCAATTACTAGGGGGCACAGGTTTAAGGTGCGAGGGACAAGGTTTAAAGGAGATGTACGAGGCAGGTTTTTTACACAGAGGGTGGTGGGTGCCTGGAACTCGCTGCTGGGAGAGGTAGTGGAAGCAGATACGACAGTGAGTTTTACGGAACGTCTGGACAAATACATGAATAGGATGGGAATAGAGGGATACGGTCCCCGGAAGGGTAGGGGTTTTAGTTCAGTCGGGCAGCATGGTTGGTGCAGGCATGGAGGGCCGAAGGGACTGTTCCTGTGCTGTAATTCCTGTCCCCATCAAACACTCCCAGGACAGGTACAGCACAGGGTTAGGTACAGAGTAAAGCTCCCTCGACACTGTCCCCATCAAACACTCGCAGGACAGGGACAGCACGGGGTTAGATACAGAGTAAAGCTCCCTCAACACTGTCCCCATTAAACACTCGCAGGACAGGGACAGCACGGGGTTAGATACAGAGTAAAGCTCCCTCAACACTGTCCCCATTAAACACTCGCAGGACAGGGACAGCACGGGGTTAGATACAGAGTAAAGCTCCCTCAACACTGTCCCCATTAAACACTCGCAGGACAGGGACAGCACGGGTTTAGATCCAGAGTGAAGCTCCCTCTACACTGTCCCCATCAAACACTCCCAGGACAGGTACAGCACAGGGTTAGATACAGAGTAAAGCTCCCTCTGCACTGTCCGCATCAAACACTCCCAGGACAGGTACAGCACGGGGTTAGATACAGAGTGAAGCTCCCTCGACACTGTCCCCATCAAACACTCCCAGGACAGGTACAGCACGGGGTTCGATACAGAGTAAAGCTCCCTCTACACTGTCCCCATCAAACACTCCCAGGACAGGGACAGCACGGGGTTCGATACAGAGTAAAGCTCCCTCTACACTGTCCCCATCAAACACTCCCAGGACAGGGACAGCACGGGGTTCGATACAGAGTAAAGCTCCCTCTACACTGTCCCCATCAAACACTGCCAGGACAGGTACAGCACGGGGTTAGATACAGAGTAAAGTTCCCTCTACACTGTCCCCCATCAAACACTCCCAGGACAGGTACAGCACGGGGTTAGATACAGAGTAAAGTTCCCTCTACACTGTCCCCATCAAACACTGCCAGGACAGGTACAGCACGGGGTTAGATACAGAGTAAAGTTCCCTCTACACTGTCCCCCATCAAACACTCCCAGGACAGGTACAGCACGGGGTTCGATACAGAGTAAAG
>NW_027591463.1:35000-37500 GCF_964213995.1 Mustelus asterias | reverse complement strand
TATAGAGTAAAGCTCCCTCTTCACTGTCTCCATCAAATAAACCAAGGACAGATACAGCACGGGTTTAGATACAGAGTAAAGCTCCCTCTACACTGTCCCCATCAAAACACTCCCAGGACAGGTACAGCACAGGGTTGGATACAGAGTAAAGCTCCCTCGACACTGTCCCCATCAAAACAGTCCCAGAACAGATACAGCACGGGGTTAGATATAGAGTAAATCTCCCTCTACACTGTCCCCATCAAACAAACCAAGGACAGATACAGCACGGGGTTAGATACAGAGTAAAGCTCCCTCTGCACTGGCCCATCAAACACTCCCAGGACAGGTACAGCACGGGTTTAGATACAGAGTAAAGCTCCCTCGATACTGTCCCCATCAAACACTCCCAGGACAGGGACAGCATGGGTTAGATATGGAGTAACGCTCCCTCTACAATATCCCCATCAGACAACCGAGGACAGGTACAGCACGGGGTTAGATACAGAGTAAAGCTCCCTCTACACTGTCACCATGAAACACTCCCAAGACAGATACAGCAAGGGGTGAGATACAGAGTAAAGCTTCCTCTACACTGTCCCCATCAAACACTCCCAGAACAGATACAGCACGGGGTTAGATATAGAGTAAAGCTCCCTCTTCACTGTCTCCATCAAATAAACCAAGGACAGATACAGCACGGGTTTAGATACAGAGTAAAGCTCCCTCTACACTGTCCCCATCAAAACACTCCCAGGACAGGTACAGCACAGGGTTGGATACAGAGTAAAGCTCCCTCGACACTGTCCCCATCAAAACAGTCCCAGAACAGATACAGCACGGGGTTAGATATAGAGTAAATCTCCCTCTACACTGTCCCCATCAAACAAACCAAGGACAGATACAGCACGGGGTTAGATACAGAGTAAAGCTCCCTCTGCACTGGCCCATCAAACACTCCCAGGACAGGTACAGCACGGGTTTAGATACAGAGTAAAGCTCCCTCGATACTGTCCCCATCAAACACTCCCAGGACAGGGACAGCATGGGTTAGATATGGAGTAACGCTCCCTCTACAATATCCCCATCAGACAACCGAGGACAGGTACAGCACGGGGTTAGATACAGAGTAAAGCTCCCTCTACACTGTCACCATGAAACACTCCCAAGACAGATACAGCATGGGGTGAGATACAGAGTAAAGCTTCCTCTACACTGTCCCCATCAAACACTCCCAGAACAGATACAGCACGGGGTTAGATATAGAGTAAAGCTCCCTCTTCACTGTCTCCATCAAATAAACCAAGGACAGATACAGCACGGGTTTAGATACAGAGTAAAGCTCCCTCTACACTGTCCCCATCAAAACACTCCCAGGACAGGTACAGCACAGGGTTGGATACAGAGTAAAGCTCCCTCGACACTGTCCCCATCAAAACAGTCCCAGAACAGATACAGCACGGGGTTAGATATAGAGTAAATCTCCCTCTACACTGTCCCCATCAAACAAACCAAGGACAGATACAGCACGGGGTTAGATACAGAGTAAAGCTCCCTCTGCACTGGCCCATCAAACACTCCCAGGACAGGTACAGCACGGGTTTAGATACAGAGTAAAGCTCCCTCGATACTGTCCCCATCAAACACTCCCAGGACAGGGACAGCATGGGTTAGATATGGAGTAACGCTCCCTCTACAATATCCCCATCAGACAACCGAGGACAGGTACAGCACGGGGTTAGATACAGAGTAAAGCTCCCTCTACACTGTCACCATGAAACACTCCCAAGACAGATACAGCATGGGGTGAGATACAGAGTAAAGCTCACTGTACACTGTCCCCATCAAATAGTCCCAGAAAAGATACAGCACGGGGTGAGATACAGACTGAAGCTCCCTCGACACGGTCCCCATCAGACACTCCCAGGACATGTACAGCACGGGGTTAGATACAGATTAAGGCTCACTGTACACTGTCCCCATCAAACAGTCCCAGAACAGATTCAGCACGGGGTTAGATATAGAGTAAAGCTCCCTCTCCACTGTCCCCATCAAACAAACCAAGGACAGATACAGCACGGGTTTAGATACAGAGTAAATCTCCCTCTACACTGTCCCCATCAAACTCTCCCAGCACAGGTACAGCACGGGATTTGATACAGAGTAAAGCTCCCTCGACACTGTCCCCATGAAACACTCCCAGGACAGGAACAGCACGGGGTGAGATACAGAGTGAAGCTCCCTATACACTGTCCCCATCAAATAATCCAATGACAGATACAGCATGGTGCTAGATTAAATGAAAAGCTGCCTCCACATTGTGCACATCAAACACACCCAGGACAGGTACAGCACGGGGTTAGATACAGCTCAAATCTTCCTCTACATTTTGCCCCATCATTGTGTGTGTGTGTGAGAGAATGTGTGTGTGTGTGAGAGAGCGAGAGTGTGTGTGAGAGAGAGTGTGTGTGAGAGAGAGTGTGTGTGCGAGAGAGAGAATGTGTCAGAAAGTGTGTGTGTG
>NW_027591463.1:0-25000 GCF_964213995.1 Mustelus asterias | reverse complement strand
TGAAAACATTCCCACTCTGATTCAGTGTGTGTGTGTGTCAGTGTGTGTGTCAATCTGCTTTTTGACCTGTGCTTTGCTTGTGTGGACATGATGCTGAATGGACTTGAATGGAAATGCTGGACTCCTCGCTGTGATATGTTGTGTGTCTTATTGTTAAAATGGCCGTGTCTCTTTTTCTCTCTCTTTTTAACCAATTTTTATCTCTTTTTCTCCTGAGGAATTTTGAAAACTGGGGATGTGTCGAGGATCCAAAGGACGGGAATGTTTGTGACCAGGATGAAGGAGAGGAGCTTCTTCCAGAGGGAGGGCTGACTGAGGCCTGTTGCTCAGGCTTCACCCTGAGTGAGTTGTGTCTGTTTATTAACCTGATCCAGATTTAATGTTTCATATCAGAGGGAGCGAGATCTGAATGAGAGTGGAATAGAGAGAGAGAGAGAAACACACAGGGAGGGAACTGTCTCATAGAATCATAGAAACCCTACAGTACAGAAAGAGGCCATTCGGCCCATCGAGTCTGCACCGACCACAATCTCACCCAGGCCCTACCCCCATATCCCTACATATTTACCCACTAGTCCCTCTAACCTAGGCATCTCAGGACACTAAGGGCAATGTTTAGCATGGCCAATCAACCTAACCCGCACATCTTTGGACTGTGGGAGGAAACCGGAGCACCCGGAGGAAACCCATGCAGACACGAGGAGAATGTGCAAACTCCACACAGACAGTGACCCAAGCCGGGAATCGAACCCAGGTCCCTGGAGCTGTGAAGCAGCAGTGCTAACCACTGTGCTACCGTGCCACCCTAACTCTTTAGTCTCTGCTTTACAACTGACTTGTTGTGTTTGGGTGTTACTGAGAGATTGTGTAACTGAGAGGAGATCCTGGGTTTTTGCTGTGCTATTTAATTTAAATATTTTCTTGTATTTTAATTATTTTCTCTCTCTTTCCCCAAGAATTAATATTTAGATTTTACTGAGAGATTGTGTAACTGAGAAGGGGGAATCCTGGCCTCTTGTGCTATTTAATTTAAAGAATTCTTGTATTTTAATTAATTATTTTCTATGTTCCCCAGGGATTTGAATTTTGAAGACTGCAACATGACTCGGAATCCTTGGACAAGGGGCTTTTCTCCAGAGGAGGATGGATGGACTGAGGCCTGTTCTAAAGGCCGCATGTGAGTTGTTGTCTCTTTATTATCCTGATCCAGGTTTAATTTTAATCTCGCTTCCTCGGACGAACCAGTTCTGGTTCGATTGTGGGGTGGGCTGGAGTTTAAAACCCTGGGGTTAAAATATCCCGGCTTTGCAATTAGTCACAAACAGGTTAACCCTTTGCTGGGTGGCAAAGAGTGAATTAAATATCTGTAATATGAAACTGTCTAAAAGTTAGTTTTAAATCCAAGATAACAGGGATGGGAGACAGAGCGCTGTTCCTAATTGTTGAATAAAATTCATAGAGGCCTTTATAATTCAGTTTTCAGATGTTCAGACTTTCATTGTGTCCTCTCTGCAGCTTTTCCCCCATTCTGTCTATTTCTCTCTCTCTTTCTCTCCCTGTCCTTCCTCTATCTGTCTCTCTTTTTTATTCCCTCCCTCTCCCTCCCTCTTTTTCGCAGGAAGTCATATTTTGTTGGACAATCTCTCAGTAAAATCTGAGAAAGGGGAATCCTGGGCTCTTGTGCGATTTAATTTAAACATTTTCTGGTATTTTAATATATTTCTCTCTCTTTTACCCAAGAATTAATGTTTAGATTTTACTGAGAGATTGTGTAACTGAGAAAGGGGAATCCTGGGCTCTTGTGGATTCAATTTAAACATTTTCTTGTATTTAAATTAATTATATTCTATCTCTTCCCAAGGAATTCATATTTAGTTAGACAATCTCTCAGTGAAATCTTAGAAGGGGGAATCCTGGGCTCTTGTGCTATTTAATTTAAACATTTTCTTGTACTTTAATTAATTATTTTCTCTTCTCCCCAGGAATTTGAATTTTGAAGACTGCAACATGACTCGGGATCCTTGGACAAGGGGCTTTTCTCCAGAGGAGGATGGATGGACTGAGGCCTGTTCTATAGGCTGCAAGTGAGTTGTCGTCTCTTTATTACCCTGATCCAGGTTTAAATTTAATCTCGCTTCCTCGGATGAACCAGTTCTGGTTCGATTGTGGGATGTGTGGGGGGCTGGAGTTTAAAATGCTGGGGTTAAAATATCCCGGCTTTGCAATTAGTCACAAACACGTTAACCCTTTGGTGGGTGGCAGAGTAAATTATGTATGAAACTGTCTATAAGTTTGTTTTAAATCTAAAATAACAGGGGTCAGAGACAGAGCAATGAACCTAATTGTTGAATAAAATTCACAGAGGCCTTTACAATTCAGTTTACAGATGTTCAGATTTTCATTTCATCCTCTCCACAGCTTTTCCCCCATTCTGTCTATTTCTCTCTGCTTTTCTCTCCATTTCCTTCCGCTATCTGCCTCTCTTTATTCTCTCTCTCTCCCTCTTTTTCCCAGGAATTAATATTTAGTTGGACAATCTCTCAGTAAAACCTGGAAAGGGGCAATCCTGGGATTTTGTGCTGTGTGATTTTCATTCTGGGTGTCCCGGGGGGTTTGATTTCACTGTCTCAGCCCCTCTCTGCCTCACTCTCTCTCTGTATAAACTTTTCCCAAATTACAAAACACTCAACACAGCTGACTGCAGCTTGTGGGATGTTGCTGGGGATTTTGTTTTAAAAAGGGTGTTTTCTCAGAGGCAGTTTAAACCTTTCAGGGGACTGTGGGGAAGTCTCCAGACTTGGGACAACACACAGACAGGGTTGGGGGCTGGGGGTGGCGGGCGGGGGGGAGGTGGGCAGTCAGGTATACTGGTATTCTGGGAGACTGATATTCCCAACAAGGGCCAGAGGTCTCAGTGCTGAAACATATTAAACTGTTCAAACAGAGGCAGGCAGAAAGCCATGAGGCTTCAGAGCTCCCTGTAGATGCAAAGGTAACTCCCATTGCCAAAAAGTAGCCACATGTGAAGTGGAAACACCTTCCCTCAGCTTGTTACACACTGACCTTTCCACAAACCCCAACATGTTTACAAACACTCGCTGCAGTTTCTGCAAACTTTGTATCAAACTGCCTCCCATTCTGCTCAATACTGACCCCCTCTCAACCTGGCACTGAACTAGTGTCTGAATTGAGACAGAGACACACAGACAGAGTTTTTAAAGCTGAAAGTTTTAAAGTTTGATTATTAGTGTCACAAGTAAGGCTTACATTAACACTGCAATGAAGTTACTGAGAGAGACAGAGAGAGGCAGAGACACACAGAGACAGAGACATAGATAAAGAGACAGAAAGAGACAGAGAGATAAAGAGACAGAGAGGATGTTTAAAGTTTTAAAGTTTGTTTATTCCTGTTACAAGTAAGGCTCACATTAACGCTGCAGTTACTGAGAGAGACAGAAAGAGAGAGTCTTTAAAGTTGAAAGATTTAAAGTTTATTTACTAGTGTCACAAAGCTTACATTAACACTGCAATGAAGTTAGTGAGAGAGACAGAGATAGAGGGAGCATCCAGAGTGGGTTCAGTAACACATTTATTGATCAGATATCTCTCTCTGTGACTCTTTAGCGATGAGATATTCAGCCAGGATGGTTTCACTGACCCTCTTCAGCAGGCAGATATTCCCAAATCCAGCCTAGGTCTCAGACACACACACACCACTCACACATTCCCTCTGCGCTGTCCAAGGGAATATTGTAATCCAGGAATTTCTATTTTATATTTACAGGGTGAGGGGGCGGGAGAAACTCAACTCAAAAATCCTGTAGTGTCTCCAAGCTGCTTTTAAATTTCAATTCAAACCCTGGGCCACATGTGAAGCTGCAGAGATTGGGAAACTTACCAAACCCAGTTTGTGTGTGTGAGTGTCCGCAGCTTTTGTGTCTTTGAACTTGCGAGGGTGCCAGGGAGAGAATGTTACTGTCTTCACCTCTCTCTCTGCCTCTCTGTATAAAAAAATCACCAAATTAAACCACACTCAATAATGCGACCATACACAATTAATTATCAAATATCTGTCTCTCTCGCTTTATCTCTGTCTCTCCCCGTCTCTCTCTCTCCCTGTTCTCTCTCTCCCTGTCTCTTCTCGAGCAGAAACAGATGTGGACAGAGAGGCAGGGAGAGAGAGGAAGAGGGAGGGATGGAAACAGCTGGAGTTGTGGGTTAGATGCAGGGGGAGAGACACAGGCTGTTAGAGGGAGGGAGGTTTCAGTGAGGGACAGGGTCTCCAGTTTAATTCTGAGGGTCCTGAGAGAGGGATTTCACTGTCTCAGCCCCTCTCTGGCTCCCTCACTCTGTATAAACAATTCCCAAATTAAAAAACGCTCAACACAGCTGACTGCACTTTGTGGGATCTTGCTGTGCACCACAGGGATGGACTGGCGGGTTGTGGATATTTGAATTCAGTTTTAGGAGATTCTGTTTGTAGATTTCTCTCTCTCTGTTCATGCCATTCTGATGTTTCTGGGAGATTGTGTAACTGAGAAGGGGGAATCCTGCGTTTCGGTGAGATTTAATTTAAATGGTTTCTTGTATTTAATTAATTTTCTCTCTCTTTTCCCCAATAATTCATATCTAGTCAGACAATCTCTCAGTAAAATCTCAGAAGGGGGAATCCTGGGGCTCTTGTGCTGTTTAATTTGAACATTTTCTGGTATTTTAATATATTTATCTTTCTTTTACCCAAGAATTAATATTTAGGTTTTACTGAGAGATTGTGTAACTGAGAAAGGGGAATCCTGGGCTCTTGTGCTATTTAATTTAAACATTTTCTTGTATTTAAATAAATTATATTCGATCTCTTCCCTAGGAATTAATATTTAGTTAGACAATCTCTCAGTGAAATCTTAGAAGGGGGAATCCTGGGCTCTTGTGCTATTTAATTTAAACATTTTCTTGTATTTTAATTAATTATTTTCTCTGTTCCCCAGGGATTTGAATTTTGAAGACTGCAATGGGACTCGGAATCCTTGGACAAGGGGCTTTTCTCCAGAGGAGGATGGATGGACTGAGGCCTGTTCTATAGGCTGCAAGTGAGTTGTTGTCTCTTTATTACCCTGATCCAGGTTTAATTTTAATCTCGCTTTCTTGGACGAACCAGTTCTGGTTAGATTGTGGGGTGTCGGGGGGGGCTGGAGTTTAAAACCCTGGGGTTAAAATAACCCGGCTTTGCAATTAGTCGCAAACAGGTTAACCCTTTGCTGGGTGGCAGAGAGTAAATTAAATATCTGTAATATGAAACTGTCTAAAAGTTTGATGCAAATCCAAAGTAACAGGGATGGGAGAGACTGACTGACCCGAATGTTAAATACGTTTCACAGAGGACATTACAATTCAATTTTCTGAAGTTCAGCCTTTACATTTATCTTCCCCTCTACAACTTTCTTCCCCATTCTATTTCTCTCTGCTTTTCTCTCTGTCTCTCTCTCCAGTATTTTCCCCCTATCTTCAGCTTTCTCTCCCTTCCTGTTTCTTTCCCTTCATCTCTCTCTCTCTCTCGAGCATTCTTCCATATCTGTCCATCACTCTCCAGAATGTCTCTCTCTCCCTCTCGAGCATTCTTCCATATCTGTCCATCACTCTCCAGAATGTCTATCTCTCTCTCTCTCGAGCATTCTTCCATATCTGTCTATCTCTCTCTCTCTGGCTCCATCTTCCTTTGTGTCTCTTTAAACCTTTAATCAACAAAAACTGTGTTATTGTAAACAGGGAGACAGGAATATGGCATCGCTCATTTCAATGCAGAGTACATGAGAGAGAGGGAAAGAAACAGCTATGGACAGAGACAACGAGTGAGAAAGAGAGGGGACAGGGACAAGGATCTAGACAGGGACATCCATCTTTACACTGAGTGAGAGAGACAGGAGCAGAGGGAGAAAAGAGAGGGAGATAGTGAAAGGGAGATGGAGGGAGTTGTAGAAATCAATCCCGGGAGGGCGATTTTAAAAAGTGTCCCGAAGGAATCAGCAGCCCCTTCCCAAACTGAAAGAGGGAGATGAGCAGCTCCTGCAGTCTGAGAGGGAGACAGGGATGGACTGGGGGGTTGTGGATATTTGATTCAGTTTTAGGAGATTCTGTTTGTAGATTTCTCTCTCTCTGTTCATGCCATTCTGATGTTTCTGAGAGATTGTGTAACTGAGAGGGGGGAATCCTGCGTTTCGGTGAGATTTAATTTAAATGGTTTGTTGTATTTAATTAATTTTCTCTCTCTTTTCCCCAATAATTCATATCTAGTTAGACAATCTCTCAGTAAAATCTGAGAAGGGGAATTCTGGTCTCTTGTGCTCTTTAATTTAAATATTTTCTGGTACTTTAATTATTTTCTCTTTGCAATTAGTGAGAAACAGGTTAACTCTTTGGTGGGTGGCAAAGAGTCAATTATGTCTGAAACTGTCTATAAGTTTGTTTTAAATCTAAAATAACAGGGGTCGGAGACAGAGCAATGAACCTAATTGTTGAATAAAATTCACAGAGGCCTTTACAATTCAGTTTACAGATGTTCAGATTTTCATTTCATCCTCTCCACAGCTTTTCCCCCATTCTGTCTATTTCTCTCTGCTTTTCTCTCCATTTCCTTCCGCTATCTGCCTCTCTTTATTCTATCTCTCCCTCTTTTTCCCAGGAATTAATATTTAGTTGGACAATCTCTCAGTAAAACCTGGAAAGGGGCAATCCTGGGATTTTGTGCTGTGTGATTTTCATTCTGGGTGTCCGGGGGGGTTTGATTTCACTGTCTCAGCCCCTCTCTGCCTCACTCTCTCTCTGTATAAACTTTTCCCAAATTACAAAACACTCAACACAGCTGACTGCACCTTGTGGGATCTTGCTGGGGATTTTGTTTTAAAAAGTGTGTTTTCTCAGAGGCAGTTTAAACCTTTCAGGGGACTGTGGGGAAGTCTCCAGACTTGGGACAACACACACACAGGGTTGGGGGCTGAGGGTGGCGGGCCGGGGGGAGGTGGGCAGTCAGGTATACTGGTATTCTGGGAGACTGATATTCCCAACAAGGGCCAGAGGTCTCAGTGCTGAAACATATTAAACTGTTCAAACAGAGGCAGGCAGAAAGCCATGAGGCTTCAGAGCTCCCTGTAGATGCAAAGGTAACTCCCATTGTCAAAAAGTAGCCACATGTGAAGTGGAAACACCTTCCCTCAGTTTGTTACACACTGACCTTTCCACAAACCCAACATGTTTACAAACACTCGCTGCAGTTTCTGCAAACTTTGTATCAAACTGCCTCCCATTCTGCTCAATACTGACCCCCTCTCAACCTGGCACTGAACTAGTGTCTGAATTGAGACAGAGACACACAGACAGAGTTTTTAAAGTTGAAAGTTTTAAAGTTTGATTATTAGTGTCACAAGTAAGGCTTACATTAACACTGCAATGAAGTTACTGAGAGAGAGACAGAGAGACACACAGAGACAGAGATAAAGAGACAGAGAGATAAAGAGACAGAGAGGATGTTTAAAGTTTTAAAGTTTGTTTATTAGTGTCATAAGTAAGGCTCACATTAACGCTGCAGTTACTGAGAGAGACAGAAAGAGACAGGTTTTAAAGTTGAAAGATTTAAAGTTTATTTACTAGTGTCACAAGGCTTACATTAACACTGCAATGAAGTTACTGAGAGAGACAGAGATAGAGGGAGCCAGAGTGGGTTCAGTAACACATTTATTGATCAGATACCTCTCTCTGTGACTCTTTAGTGATGAGATATTCAGCCAGGATGGTTTCACTGACCCTCTTCAGCAGGCAGATATTCCCAAATCCAGCCTAGGTCTCAGACACACACACACCACTCACACATTCCCTCTGCTCTGTCCAAGGGAATATCTTAATCCAGGAATTTCTATTTTATATTTACAGGGTGAGGGGGGGGGGGGGGGGGGGAGAAACTCAACTCAAAAATCCTGCAGTGTCTCCAAGCTGCTTTTAAATTTCAATTCAAACCCTGGGCCACATGGGAAGCTGCAGAGATTGGGAAACTTACCAAACCCAGTTTGTGTGTGAGTGTCTGCAGCTTTTGTGTCTTTGAACTTGCGAGGGTGCCAGGGAGAGAATGTCACTGTCTTCACCTCTCTCTGCCTCTCTGTATAAAAAAATCACCAAATTAAACCACTCAATAATGCGACCATACACAATTAATTATCAAATATCTGTCTCTCTCGCTTTATCTCTGTCTCTCCCCGTCTCTCTCTCTCCCTGTCTCTTCTCGAGCAGAAACAGATGGAGACAGAGAGGCAGGGAGAGAGAGGAAGAGGGAGGGATGGAAACAGCTGGAGTTGTGAGTTAGATGCAGGGGGAGAGACACAGGCTGTTAGAGGGAGGGGGGGTTTCAGTGAGGGACAGGGTCTCCAGTTTAATTCTGAGGGTCCTGAGAGAGGGATTTCACTGTCTCAGCCCCTCTCTGGCTCCCTCACTCTGTATAAACAATTCCCAAATTAAAAAAACGCTCAACACAGCTGACTGCACTTTGTGGGATCTTGCTGTGCACCACAGTGATTTTAGTTTTAAAAAGGGTTACTTTTAAGAGGGAGTTCCAGCTTTTCTGGAGATTTGGGATGATGCAGACACACACACACACACACACACAGGGTAGTGAGTGGGGAAGGGGGGGTCACAGCAGGTGAGAGAGTGGGGGGGGGGTGGGGAGGGAGGACTGTGTCCCATCTGATTCAGGTTCACATTGCTGCTGCTGCTGTGGGATCTTGCTGTGCACACACTGGGCCTGTGGCCTTTGGCTGCACTGCAACAGCGACCGCACTTTATTAAACAAAATCTGGCTCAGGGACCGCAAAGTGGGTTCAAGGAAAAAGCTTGAAAAGGGGTCGGGTAAATTCAAGCACTTTAAGCACCGAGGCATCGTAGGCTCTGGAGAAAGTGCTGGGGAATGGGAGGAGGATAGATTGGGATTTGATGGCCAGCATGGAGCTGGTGGGCCGAAGGGCCTGTTTCTGTGCTGTGTGACTCCAGATTCTTTTCTCTCTCTCTTTTCCCAGGAATTTCTATTTGGATGGGGGGGGGGGTATAGAATTTCCCTGTCTCTGTCTCTCCAGCGTTCTTACCAATCCCAGCACCCCTCCCCTCTCTCTCTCTCCCCAGACATTCCTGTCTATATTTCATCTTTCAATAAAATGTTTAAGAAAACACCAATGTGAATTGTTGTCAATTTAATTTGGGAAGAGAGAGAGAGAGAGAGGAGTGGATCCTATTTCCCACACACTCTCCTGCAGTCCTCACCCACAACATTTATTTAATCTGGCCCTCACCAGGTTGTGTGTGTGGGATCTTGCTGTGCACACAGGTGGGTCTGGCTCCCTATTCCTCGCACTGTGACCCATGAGCAGAACTTTAAACAGGAAAGATTGAGGAGAAGGAGAAGGGTTGGGGACGGGGAGGAGGCCGAGAGAGAAATAGAGAAATGGAGGTAGAGCTAAACAGAGAGGGTGTGGGGGGGTGTGAGAGGGTCTCAGGAGGGGCAGGGGGAAAGAGACACAGAGTCTGGGGGTATCCTCCTCCATCGTGGGACTGGCAGTGGGATCTTGCTGTGCAGAATTACCTTCATTGTAATTTGAATCATTCATTCATTGACTAAGGGAGGGTGGGTGTGTGATTGTGGGATTGTAAATATTGTTACCACGCTGAGGTGATGTTTCCCTCTGCGCTATTTTGTAACCCCCTAAAGGGATACACCTTGCCTCGTAATCTTAAGTAAGTGTGTGTGAGACAGGAGGAAGCTACTGGTTTTAGACATTCAATCCCTACAGTGCAGAAGGAGGCCATTCGGCCCATCTAGTCTGTACCGACCACAATCCCAACCAGGCCCTATTCCCATAACCCCACACTTTTAACCTGCTTATCCCCCTGACACTGGGGTCAATTTAACACGGCCAATCCACCCAACCCGCACAGCTTTGGACTGTGGGAGGAATTGGTAAATTAAAGCAGGATCTGACACTCTCTGTATCAGGAACAACTAACAGGTCTTTAATTTAGACTGGGTGACAACCTTATTAAAACAATGAACAAACTGAATAAACTCCCCAATAGAATGCTGTTCCAATGACAAGACTCACTCAGGAATAATGAAATAAATCATTACAGAATAGAGTCACTCTCAAATAATATAATACCAGGCGTCTGTTGGAAGTGTGAACTTCCTTCTGCTGCTTGGGTCTGGAATACTTTCTGAGTTGGTTTCTGCTTCTATTTAGATGGTGATGTGATGAAGCTGTATATATTACTGCAGGATTCAGTATCAGACTCTCCCTCCTTCAATCTAAAGAGGCAGCAAGGTCGCTCCCTCCCCGTTATTTCCCCCTGTCCCGGGTTTAAATACCCAGAATTTCCTCACAGTATTCCTGCAATTTGAGTGGCTTGAGGCTGTCACCAACGCCCCAATTTGAATGCAATTGGTTGTGTGTGTTTGAGAGCTTGTTTTAAAATCATTCACCCAATTCAAAGCCTGTTTTGCTCTGCTGGGACTCTGGCTGCTGCTTTGGACACAAATGTTGTAAAGTTGTCTTCTGCAGCCCTGCTTTCTGCAGTTTAAAATCCCCAGCACAAAGACACAGGCTTTCTAAAGACACAACGCTGGATGGTTTGGTTTGGTTTTCTCAGCATTTCTTTTCAATATTTACATTTGTCAAACACCACATTTTTAACCTTATATACGCAACTTCATAACAATATTAGACAGGGAGAGAGAGATCGGGAGAGACAGAGAGAAAGTCACACAAAGAGAGAGGGAGAGAGAGACAGAGAGAGAGAGAAAGTCACATGGAGTAATGAGGATGGGGCCTGGATGTGAATGTGGGCGGTGTAGACCTGATGGGCCGAATGGCCTCCTTCTGTACTGTCGGATTCTATGATTCTGTAATGGGGGCTGCGTGCGGTGTGAGGGGAGGGTGGAAGGGGACAGGGGGTGGGGGCAGCACTGGTTCCCTTTTCCCCCCCCTCCCTCCTCCCAGGCCCTGTCCGGGAGGTTTCGGGGCTGGAGGGGATTGTTCTGGTGAACTGGCCGGGGCCTGGGGAATCTGTTCTTTGTCCAGGATGTATAATGCAGCCTCTGTGACCAGGCCTCAATCCCAGGCCTAACCTCAGGAAGGCTTTTGCATTTTGCTCCTTTTCCAAACAGTGCCTGTGTTTAAATCGATGGGACTCGACGGTCGAATAAAACCTGCAGCAGACACTTTAATACAAAGAACAGCACAGCACAGGAACAGGTCCTTTGGCCCTCCAAGCCTGCGCCGATCATGTTTACCTATCGAGACCAATGGCCTGTATCCCTCTATACCCCGTTTGTTCATGTGTCTATCCAGATAAGTCTTAAATGTCACTAATGTATCTGCCTCAACCACCTCACTTGGCAGCGCATTCCAGGCCCCCACCACCCTCTGTGTAAAAACCTTCCCCGCACAGCTCCACTCAACCTTTCCCCCTTATCTTGAACTTGTTCCCCTTGTAATTATCATTTCTGTCCTGGGAAAAAGCTCCCAACTGTTCATCCTCGCCACACCCCTCATAATTTTATAAACTTCCAGCTGGTCGTCCCTCAGCCTCCGTCTTTCCAGGGAGAACAATCCCAGTTTATTCAATCAATCCTCACAGCCAATACCCTCCATACCAGGCAACATCCTGGGCAACCCTTTCATTGGATTTGGGATGTGATTGTGGGTTTTCCTGCTATATCTCTTTCTCTTCAATCTTTCTCCCGTGATTGAGAGTTATCAGGGAGGGAGAGAGAGAGAGAGAAAGGGATGGTAACAGAGAGAGAGAGAGAGAGAGAAAGGGATGGTAACAGAGAGAGAGAGAGAGAGAGAAAGGGATGGTAACAGAGAGAGAGAGAAAGGGATGGTAACAGAGAGAGAGAGAGAGAGAAAGGGATGGTAACAGAGAGAGAGAGAAAGGGATGGTAACAGAGAGAGAGAGAGAGAGCAAAGGCAGAGGGGCAGGGAGAGGAGAGAGATTGGAGGGGAGTGGGTTAGCGGGTGGGGGTGGGGGAGCCTCCGCTGTGCACTCACAGCCCAGCCAGCTCCCCAGTCTCTGGTTAGGTGCATTAACCCACTCTGGCGCATTAACAGGCGCCAGAGTGTGGCGACTAGGAGAATTTCACAGTAACTTCATTGCAGTGTTAATGTAAGCCTTACTTGTGACTAAGAAATAAACTTTACTTTACTTTTTACTTTACTCTGAGATAAAGACCCTCACTCACAGCCTCCCAGAAGGTGGGATTTATAAACAGCGACTGTGTAACTGAGGCTGAATCTGTGCTGTTGTGTTTGAAAATATATTTTCCTCATATTTGATGTGTTGTAAAGATATTGGAATGTGGCTGCTACCAAATTGCAGTGAGAGAGATGTGGCTTTGCAGGAGGAGCTTCCCTCCCCATTTCCCCATGGAAATCCCTGAGAAATAGCAAACGTGGCCCACAACACGTCATTATTTGAAACGGTCAGACAGAAACTTATCAGAGAGAGCATTTTAATCCCCATTCATCCCCAGACGGGGAAACAGAGCAGAGATCAGGACAGATTATCCAGACTAGGAGAGACCGGGGCAGAGATGGGGCATTGGATATATATATAGATCTGGGGGGAAAGCAAGAGAGACACAGAGGGGGCTGGACAGGTTCAGAGATAGAGGCAGAGAAAGAGAGAAACAGCACGAGAAAGAGGGAATCAGAGAAGGGTGTGACTGTGCTCGAAGTGGAAGGTTCCCTGTTCAGATCGAATGTACAAACAGCACCAATGCTGGAGTGACTTATTATTTTCATTTGCGGGGGGGGAGAAATGGAGGGGAGAGAGAGGGAGATGTGTGGTTCCCTCATTTCCCACTCACTTTACCCCAATCCTCACTTCAAAATCACTTTGTATCTGGCCCTGTTCAAGCTGTGTGTGTGGGATCTTGCTGTGCACTCATGCTCTGTCCCTCTGCCCCATATTCCTCACACTATGACAGAGCCCCATGCTTTAAACATAAAAAGATGGAGGGGAAGGAGGGTGGGGTAGAGAGAGAGAGAAACAGGGTGAACAGAGAAGGGGTGGGGAGTGTTGGGGGTCAGTGGAGGGAGGGGTGGGGGAAAGAGACAGAGGCTCTGGGGGTGGGGGGTGTCCTCCTGCAGTGTGGGACTCCCTGTGGGATCCTGATTGCAGCATTCCCAGTCTCTCTCTCTCCCTCTCACTGTGACGCACTCGGGAGGGAGAGGGAGCTGAAATTCAAATTCCTGAGCCTGGGGGAAAGGCTTGTTCTCAATCCCAGAGTCCTGCTTGTGTTTTCAGACAGGGCGCTGGGATTTGTGGGTGTGGATGGAGAAGATTGTTCTGTTTAACTGGGGGGTGGGAGAGAGGGGGGGTTTGTTCTTTCTACCTGAGGAATAATGCAGCCTCTGTGACTAGGCCGCACTTCACGGCCTAAATCTCAGCAGCACTTTTGCATTCGCTTAATTCCCCAACAGGGTTTAAGTGGCTGAATTCAATGGTTCAATAAAATGTGCAGCAGCCGCTTCAGGGTGGGATTGTGGGTTTTCCTGCTCCCGCCCCCCCTCTCATTTCCCTTTTGATTGTGAGTTTTATTTTAAACGGTCAGACAGAAACTTAGAGAGAGCATTTCAATCCAGATTCACCTCGAGGGAGAGAAACAGAGCAGAGATCAGGACAGGTTATCCAGAGACAGGAGCAGAGACGGGGTATTGGACAGATATAGATCTGGGGGAAGTGTGTAAGAGACGGAGAGGGAGAAACAGAGGGGGGGGGGGTGCGGGGAGGGGAGAGGTGACTGATAGAAGTGGGAACTTCACTGGGGCCTCCTGTGTTTATTCACTGGCCTGTCTCTGGAGTAAAGCCCCCAGAATGCTTTGACGTGTTTAATAAATTCAATATCGGGACAGTCAGGAAGTTCATTGCATTTGAAACGTGTTCCCATTTTGTCAGGGTTTAATAATGAGGAGGTGAAAATGAATGTTTCCCCCACCCCCCCCCCCCAGTGAGATTGTGAATTTCAGCAAGTCCTGGGATCTTGCTGTGCCTTTTATTGTTTTTAATCAGCTTTTGTTTTGTGTTTAATCAAATTTCACTTTATTTTCCCTTTCTCTCTTCCAAGGAGAATTCCTTTGGAAACTTTGGCGATGCAGAGAGCGAATAGTTTTGCCGTGAGGAATCCTCGGACAAGAGCTATAACCAGAGAGAAAAATATTAATAAAAGTCCCCGTGTCTTTGTCGTTCATTTTTATTCACAGATAGACTGGTGGGGCTTTTACACTGAGGGTTAGTGGTCTGTGTGTCAGGGGGAGGGGGTATTCCCAGTGATCCCTGCTCCAATGTAATCCCACAGATTTCAATCCCTCTCCCTGAAGCTCTGTCTGTGCAACTCCCCCATCCTCAGAACTGTTTCTCCACATCTTTCCAATCCCTGTCTCTCCCCATCCTTTATACCTCAGCCTCTCACAATGGCAGCATCTTTCCCTTTTTCTCTCCTTCTCTCTATCTTTCACTCTCTCTCTGAAACTTTGTCACTCTGTCTTGCCAAAGCCCCACTTTCTATTTATCTCGACATCTCACTTTGTATCTCAGCCTCTCTGGACATCTCTCTCTCTCTCTGTGGATCATTTTATCTCAATCACAGCAGCCTCCTCTCCTTCTCTCTCTCTATCTCTGCTCCCTCTCTGTGACTCATTCTGTCTGAAGTACAGCAGCATTCTCTCTCACTCCCCATCTCTATATCTTTTCACAATAACTTCATTGCAGTGTTAATGTAAGCCTACTTGTGATTAACAAATAAAATTTTAACTTTAACTCTGCTTTTATTTGTCTCTTATCTCTCTCTATCTCCTTCACTCTCTCTCTATCTCCTTCACTCTCTCTATCTGCTTCCCCCTCTCTCTGATCTCTGCTTCCCCCTCTCTGTGAATCATTCTGTCTGAATTACAGCAGCATTCTCTCTATCTCCATCTCTACTTCTCTGTCTCTCTCTATCTCTCTCTCTCTCTCGTGGGGGACGGGCCCGATCACAGGTTTGCTGTTCACAAGCAGCAAAGGCCCAGGAACGCAGAGGGAGGGAATCGGGGGCAATTCAGAGGGATTCAGCACTGCTGAAAGGGGGGAGTGTGTAATACAGGGGCTTGTTCAGAGCCAGGGGCTATTAGACAGAGAGGGAAGGGGCCGGTGGGGGAGGCTGTTGTACAAGTGGGGGGAATATTATAACACAGGCTGACCAGAGTCAGGGGTTATCAGAGAAAGGGGGCAATGGAGATGGGGGGGAAGAATCAGACAGGGGGTCTGTTGTACAGGATGGGGGTGGGGGATGTTATAACACAGGCTGCTCAGTGTCAGGGGAATTAGTCATTTGAACGTTAATGTTTAAAATGGGCAGAGTTTCCACATCCAACTCCACCAGGAGCTGTTTACAGGGGGGTGGTGGACGGGGATGGACGCGCGGTGGGGGGGGGGAGAGGGGGGGTACTAATTAGAAAGGGGGGGATCTGTCAGTCCAGAGGCTGTTCACAGGGAGGGAGTGGGAATTTGCCAGGTTGAGAGGGGAGGCGGGGGGAAAGAGGGATATTCAGCTGGGGGGCTTTGAAGATGGTTTGGGCAGTGGGGGGAGCGGGGTACGGGGCTCAGAGGGAAGGATCGGGAGATTTAGAGGGATTGTGAGGAGGGACGACAGAATTGGCTGGAGTCGGGGGGGGGGGGGGAATTGAGAGGGATAAAAGGGGGAGAGTGGAGAGGGAGACTCAGGGATTGTGGTCGGGAATTAGAGGGATTCGGGGATTTAAGGGTCTCATGGGGACTTTGGGATTTAGCGGGGCTGAGAGGGAGGGAATCGGGGGGAATTGAGGGGGATTCGGGAAGGGGGGGCTTAGAGGGGGATTTCTGGGGTTCTGAGGGATACAGGAGGGATTGGGGGGCTTACGGGGATTACAAGACATGGTTTGGTGCTCAGACAGATTGAAGGGGTGGGATTGGAGAGGGAGCAGGATTCGGGGGCAGAGGAATGTGGCGAGGGTGGGTGCGATCTCGGGAGACATTCAGGGGGGATTCTAGAGGAATCTCAGGGGCTTAGAATCTGGGGACGGTCTGGATGGGGTAGGGAGTCAGAGGGAGATGGCGGGGGGGGGCGAGTCGGGGTGGAGGGAAAGGGATTGAGGGCGGGGTGGATTTATAGGGATTTGGGAGGGGGGAAATTCAGAGAGGGATTTAGGGTGGGGCCTTGCATCAGGGTTAGAATTGGGGGGGTGTCGAGCGATTCGGAGCGGGGGGGGTGACTCAGAGGGATTCTGGGGTGGGGAGGACTGAGGAAGGATTGGGTGCAGGCGTCAGGGGGGCTTGGGTTTGGCAGGGGGGCAGAGGGAGCCTTTGGGGGGGGGGGGCTGAGGAATTGGGGCAGGAACTTGGAGGATTCAGGGGGCTGAGAGTCAGATTGGCGGTGGGTGTCAGAGAGATTGGGGGTGCTGACAGTCGGATGAAAGGAGATGGGGCAGAGGGACAGGGAATCAGGTGGGGGAAAGAGGAGGTTTGGGGGGGATTAGTGGAGATTGAGGGCGGGGGGTTGAGAAGGATTGAGAGTGGCTCAGAGGGCTTTGGCGGTGAGTTCCTGAGAGAGAGTGAGTGGGGGGGTGATTAGAGTGGGATTGGAGAAGATTGGGCAGAGAGGATCGGGGGGAGGGGCAGAGAGGATCGGGGGGAGGGGCAGAGAGGATCGGGGGGAGGGGCAGAGAGGATCGGGGGGAGGGGCAGAGAGGATCGGGGGGAGGGGCAGAGAGGATCAGGGGGAGGGGCAGAGAGGATCGGGGGGAGGGGCAGAGAGGATCGGGGGGGAGGGGCAGAGAGGATCGGGGGAGGGGCAGAGAGGATCGGGGGGAGGGGCAGAGAGGATCGGGGGGGAGGGGCAGAGAGGATCGGGGGGGAGGGGCAGAGAGGATCGGGGGGGAGGGGCAGAGAGGATCGGGGGGGAGGGGCAGAGAGGATCGGGGGGAGGGGCAGAGAGGATCGGGGGGAGGGGCAGAGAGGATCGGGGGGAGGGGCAGAGAGGATCGGGGGGAGGGGCAGAGAGGATCGGGGGGAGGGGCAGAGAGGATCGGGGGGAGGGGCAGAGAGGATCGGGGGGAGGGGCAGAGAGGATCGGGGGGAGGGGCAGAGAGGATCGGGGGGAGGGGCAGAGAGGATCGGGGGGAGGGGCAGAGAGGATCGGGGGGAGGGGCAGAGAGGATCGGGGGGAGGGGCAGAGAGGATCGGGGGGAGGGGCAGAGAGGATCGGGGGGAGGGGCAGAGAGGATCGGGGGGAGGGGCAGAGAGGATCGGGTCTGTCGGTGGGGGTGGGATTTGGGTCTGGGGGTGGGGTTTGGGTCTGTCGGTGGGGTTTGGGTCTGTCGGTGGGTGGGATTTGGGTCTGGGGGTGGGGTTTGGGTCTGTCGGTGGGGTTTGGGTCTGTCGGTGGGGGTGGGGTTTGGGTCTGTCGGTGGGGGTGGGGTTTTGGGTCTGTCGGTGGTCTGTCGGTGGGGGTGGGGGTTGGGTCTGTGGGTGGGGGTGGTGTTTGGGTCTGGGGGTGGGGTTTGGGTCTGTCGGTGGGGGTGGGGTTTTGGGTCTGTCGGTGGGGGTGGGGTTTTGGGTCTGTCGGTGGGGGTGGGGTTTGGGTCTATCGGTGGGGGTGGGTTTTTGGGTCTGTCGGTGGGGGTGCGGTTTGGGTGTGGGGGTGGGGGTTGGGTCTGTCGGTGGGGGTGGGGGTTGGGTCTGGGGGTGGGGTTTGGGTCTGTTGGTGGGGTTTGGGTCTGTTGGTGGGGTTTGGGTCTGTCGGTGGGGGTGGGGTTTGGGTCTGTCGGTGGGGGTGGGGTTTGGGTCTGTCGGTGGGGGTGGGGTTTGGGTGTGGGGGTGGGGGTTGGGTCTGTCGGTGGGGGTGGGGTTTGGGTCTGGGGGTGGGGTTTGGGTCTGTTGGTGGGGTTTGGGTCTGTCGGTGGGGGTGGGGTTTGGGTCTGGGGGTGGGGTTTGGGTCTGTCGGTGGGGGTGGGGTTTGGGTCTGTCGGTGGGGGTGGGGGTGGGGTCTGTCGGTGGGGTTAGGGTCTGTCGGTGGGGGTGGGGACAGGAGTTCAGGAGCTGGGGAGGGGCTCCCTATGGATAGGGCTGGGATTTGGGGGGGGGGCGAATCCTGGTGGGACTGGAGGGTCTCAGAGGAATTGGTCAGGGCGGGTCTGAGAGGGGGAAACAGAGCGGGGGGGGGGAAACAGAGCGGGGGGGGGAAACAGAGCGGGGGGGGGAAACAGAGCGGGGGGGGGAAACAGAGCGGGGGGGGGAAACAGAGCGGGGGGGGGAAACAGAGCGGGGGGGGGAAACAGAGCGGGGGGGAAACAGAGCGGGGGGGAAACAGAGCGGGGGGGGGAAACAGAGCTGGGGGGGAAACAGAGCGGGGGGGGAAACAGAGCGGGGGGGGAAACAGAGCGGGGGGGGAAACAGAGCGGGGGGGGGAAACAGAGCTGGGGGGGAAAGAGCTGGGGGGAGATTGAGAGAGATTGAGAGGGAGAGAGAATGAGAGGGAGAAAGTTTGAGAGAGAGAAAGATGGAGAGGGAGATTGAGAGGAGGCTGCAAACAGAGAGAAAAGCAGGGCTGAGGCGGGAAAGGTGCAGACAGAAAGTGAAGAGGTTCATACTCACCATCGCACATGTTTTCCCTCGGTGATCTCTCCAACTCCTTCCATCCCCTCTCCCATGGTGGGGAGAGAGATCCAGGAACAGGGGCTTTGTGCTGGGAAAGGGGGGGTTAAAATATCAGAGCTGGAACTCCATGCAAGCACACACTGACTCACTCACTCACAAAGACACAGCTTACCTGATACTTACCAACCCACGTGGAGAGAGAGACTGGACAAAGGAGCCTCAGCCTTTTTATAACCTCACTGAGTCACTCAAACTGTCCACACCTCCCCAATCACCCCCCCCCCCCCCCCCATCCAACCACAGCTCCTACACCTCACCTGAACCCACCTACTCCAGGTATGGGCCAATCCAACACCAATCTGTCTCTGAGTGTGTGTGTGTGGGGGGGGTGTTTGTGTGTGTGGGGGTTAGTGAGCACCAGGCAAATGGTTCATCCCAAGGCTCTCCCTCCCCCCACTCCCAGCTTCACATCACCAGCACTGGGAGCTGAGAGAAGATGGATTTAAATGAACCAGCAGCCCTGCACTGCCAGGGAGAGAGAGAGAGAGGCCAGGTCTGAATGTGGATTGTACAACTTGTTCATCCAGGACTCCATCCGCTACAGGTTTGCACCCTTTGCTGATTCTTGCAAAGTTCACTTTTCCTTAAGTTGCCTGAACTGAAACAATATCTTGCAAAGTTCTTTGTTGCTGCGTTTACAAATCCCACTTCTGATTTACAATGCTGTGTGTCCGGGTGTGTGAGTGTGTGTGTGTGCCCTGTGCTTCATGGTTAATGATTCACCACTGATCAGAGCTGCAAAATAAAGCGTTTAGCCTTTTTTTAACAGAAGCACTGGCTGGGGGAGGGGAGGGAGAGAATGAGAGTGAAGTTTCTGTCTGATAAATGCTGGAAATGTGTCTTTAACCAGCAGCTCTGCAGAGAGACAGATGCAGGATTTTAAACTCTCTGGGAGCTGCAGGCAGGAACTCACACACACACACACACACACACAGATAGACATCAGCTCCTGTTTCACACCAACAACCAGGCTGGAGTCTATGCAGCTAATTTCCATCAAGAAATGTACTTGATCCATGAAGTCAGTGAGGGTTACATTCCCATGACTTCCCATTCAGTCCAATCCAGTTCAGTTTGTTGGAATGCAGTGTGGGAGCCTCTGAGGGAGTTTGGCTCTGGAGGGGGGGTTCACTTTTCTCTCATTCAATCTCTCCTGTCTTCCACCCTCTCACAGACCTTCCTTTCGTCCCTGTCCCACCCGCCCCTTTCTCCAAACCTGTTACATTTCTAACTTTCCCCAGTTCACAGGAAAGGTCACAGAGCTGAAATGTTAACTCTGTTTCTCTCTCTCTCTGCACAGATGCTGCCGAACCTGCTGAGTTTAATCCCAGCATTTCCCTGTTTTCTAAGATTTCACAGAATAGTGTTGGTGCAGGAGGAGGCCATTTGGCCCATCGTGTCTGCACCAGCTCTCCAATGTGGATTGAGTGGACAGAAACAAGGAGTTGGAATGAATGGGTTACTTTTGGGTTGACAGCCTCTAACTAGTGGAGTACGGCAGGGATCAGTGTTTGGGTCTCAGCTATTCAGAATCTATATCAATGATATGGATGTGGGGATCAAATATAATATTTCCAAATTTGCAATAACTGGAAAGCTAGGTGAAAATCTGAATTGTGAGGAGGATGCAAAGATGTTTCAAGGGGATGTGGAGAGGCTCAGGGAGCGGCCAAAGGATTGCCAGCTGGACGCCAAGGTGGAAAAATGTGAGGTTATCTAATTTTGTAGGAAAAACAGACATTAAGACAACTTCAAGATATTTTGATGTCCTTGTTCATGAGGCACTGAAAGCGAAGATGAGAGCAGTTAAGATAACACATGGTATGTTAGCCATTATTCTAAGAGGATTTGAGTGGAGGAAAAAGATGTCTTCCTGCAATTAAATGCAGCCTTGCTGAGACCAACCTGGAGGATTGTGTACAGGTTTGGTCTCCTGGCTGAAGCAAAGATGTACTTGGCATGTAAAGAAGGTTCACTAAAATAGGTCCAGGGACAGATGGGTTGTCTATGAGGAACAAAAACACTTTATTCTCAGGCCTTTAGAAGAATGATCGCTGAACTTATTCAAACCTACACTAATTTATGGGGTTCAATAGGCCAGATGTAGAAAGGATGTTTCCCCTTGCTGGAGGGTCTGAAACCTGGGACACAGTCTGAGAATAAGGGGCAGTTATTTAGGCTGAGATGAGGGGTATTTATTTCCCATTAGAATGCTGGTGAATCAAGGAATGCAGGGATAATGCTGGAAATGGTGTTGAAGCCGAGGATCAGCCATGGTCACATTGAATGATGGAGTGGATTTGAAGGACAGAATGGATGACTCCTGCTCCTGTTTCTTAACATTCTTACTGCAATAGGAATGGAAGGTAAGAGTAAGAAGGTTTTGCTGCAGCTTTACACGACCTTCATTAGATCACAACTGGAGTAATGTGTATAATGTTGAGCTCTTTACTTAAAAAAGGATAGAATTGTATTGGAACCAGTTCAGCGAAAGTTCACTCAGCTGATTCCTGGGATGGAGAGGTTTATTTTACGAGGAAAATTTGAGCAGATTGGAGCAATATCTATGAAAGTTCAGAAGATTAAAAGGTTACCGCGTTGAGGGGATGAGACAGGGTGGTTGCTGAGAGGCTGTTTCTTCGTGTAAGAGAAACCAGAACAAGGGGACAGATTTTAAAATGTAATTGTCAGTCCCTTAAGACTGAGATGAGGAGAAATTTATTTTTTAGATGGTGGCTGGTCAGTGGAATTCTCTTCCCTGGAGACTAGTGGCGGCAGAATCATTGAATATATTCAAGGCTGAGTTCAGAATGATTTTGGATTGAGAAGCGAATCAAGGGTTACGGGGAAAAGAGTTGAGACTATAATTAGATCAGCCGTGATGGAGTATGCTCGAGGGGCTGAATGGCCTTCTGCTGCTCCTAGTTATTTTGTTCTTATCCCAATACGTCCTTCAGACTGCTCTCTGTGACCAGTGATGGATAAACAAGCTCTATGTTTTGTCCTCACCAGACGCTCTCCTGTGCCCATTCATTAGGCCACCCACTCAACCCATCTCACCAGCAGTAATTACCCACTCTGCCGCCAGGCCTTCCTGATCCAGCACTTCATCTTCCATTGGCGTAAGGATGGCAAGACCTGGATGTCTCCACTCTTCTTCACTCATTCCCTGATGATGTTTGCTCTCTTTCCAAACACACAAATTGTTACTCACTCATCAAACACATGCAGTAGCCCAGGGTTGTCCAACGTGTGGACCAAGGGGTGAATGTGACCCTCGAAGCCCCTCAATGCGGCCCCCGGAGTGAGTTTCCAGAAGCTCAGTCACACAGTTCAGTTTGAATGGAAGAATCTGCATGGAGCTGCTCCTCCAATCACATCCCGTTTCTTTCCCACGTTTGCTGCTGATAGGTTTTTGAGCCAATCTGCAGCAAATGTGGGAGAGAAACAATTTGTGATTGATGAGGATTAAACTCTAATAATCATCTTTATTTATTACTCATTATTGTGCTCAGCAAGTTGTTTCTTTTCATATCTCAGTTTAGTTTTTCCATCTCACTCTCTTCCTTTCACCGACCTGTGTCCCCTCCACTCCCCCTACCCAGTATCCCCACTATTTCCCCATCCCCTCTATTCTCCTGCTCTGCTCCGCACTCTGTCACCATTATTCACCCCTTCTGCACCACAACTATCCCCTCTATTCTATCCTGACCCCTCCATTCCATTCTCTGTTCCCCCTCACTCTTCCCTCCATTAACCCCCATCTCCACTATTTCCCCATCTCTATACATTGTCCCTCGAATCTAATTCCCCATCCCGCTCACCCCGTATCCCCCCTTCATCCTCATTCCCGCTGTCCCATATCTCCCCGCCTTCTCATTCCCCGTGTCCCAATCACTCTCACCCCCATTTCATCCTATTCCTTTATTCCCCATATCCCCTCTGCGCTTCACCCCCATATCCCGCCTCCATATCCCACAATTCCCCTCATCCCCATATCACCCTCACTACATATTCCACATATCCTCACCCTATATTCCCACCATATCGCCAACCCATCCTCCCATCCCCTCGCCCATATAACTCCCATGCCCTCAACCCCCATATCCCCACCCCCTCATATCCCCATCTCCCTCTATAACCATTCTTCTCATTTCTCCATGTCTCCCGTACATTCCCATCGCCCTCATCCCTATAATTCCCCCATTCCCCAAAACCCCAATCCTCTCATACCCATACCTCCTTCATTCGCATATCCCTGATTCCCACATCCCCCTCATTTCCCATGTCCCACTCACCCCCACATCACCCTCACCCCCTTCTCCCGACCTCCAGATCACCCTCACCCCCATTTCCCTTATTCCCCATATCCCCACCTCCTCATTCCCCAAATCCCCATTTCCTTCATTCCCCATATCCCCCATCCCATATCACCCCGACCCCTTGATCCCCTGACTTCCATATCACCCTCACCCCCAGAACCCCCTCATTCCCTACATCCCCCATTCCCCTCATTCCCCAAATCCCCATCCCTCTTGTCCCCTCCTCTCTCTGGTCCAGAGATAGAGAATCTGGTGAACTGGTGCGATGACAATAATGTCTCTTTCAAGGTCAACAAAATGAAGGCGATAGTCATCGACTTCAGGGAACGTCGTGGAGGACATGCCCCTGTCGACATCAATGGGGATGAAGTGAAGATGGTTGAGAGCTTCAAGTTTCCAGGTGTCCAGATCACCAACAACCTGTCCTGGTCCTTCCATGCCGATGCGATGGTTAAGATGCCTCTACTTTCTCAGAAGACGAAGGAAATTTGGCATAGAAATTACAGCACAGAAACCGGCCTTTTGGCCCTTCTGTGCCGAACCATTTTTTGCCTCGTCCCACTGACCTGCACTTGGACCATATCCCTCCACACCCCTCTCATTCATCAACACGTCCAAGTTTTTCTTAAATGTTAAAAGTGACCCCGCATTTACCACTTTATCCGGCAGCTCATTCCACACTCACACCACTCTCTGCGTAAAGAAGCCCCCCCTAATATTCCCTTTAATCTTTTCTCCTTTCACCCTTAACCCATGCCCTCTGGTTTTTTTCTCCCCTCGCCTCAGTGGAAAAAGCCTGCTTGCATTCACTCTATCTATACCCATCAAAATCTTATACACCTCTATCAAATCTCCCCTCATTCTTCTACGCTCCAGGGAATAAAGTCCCAACCTATTCAATCTCTCCCTGTAACTCAGCTTCTCAAGTCCCGGCAACATCCTTATGAACCTTCTCTGCACTTTTTCAACCTTATTTACATCTTTCCTGTAACTAGGTGACCAAAACTGTACACAATACTCTAAATTCGGCCTCACCAATGCCTTATATAACCTTAGCATAACACTCCAACTTTTATCCTCGATAATTCGATTTATAAAGGCCAATGTATCAAAGGCACTCTTTACGACCCTATCCACCTGTGACGTCACTTTTAGGGAATTCTGGACCTGTATTCCCAGATCCCTCTGTTCAACTGCACTCTTCAGAGTCCGACCATTTACCCTGTACGTTCTACTTTGGTTTGTCCTTCCAGTGTGCAATATCTGACACTTGTCTGCGTTAAATTCCATTTACCATTTTTCAGCCCATTTTTCTAGTTGGTCCCTCTGCAAGCTTTGAAAACCTTCCTGACTGTCCACTACACCTCCAATCTTTGTATCATCAGCAAATTTGCTGATCCAATTTACAACATTATCATCCAGATCATTGATATAGATGACAAACAACAATGGACAAAACACCGATCCCTGCGGCACACCACTAGTCACAGGCCTCCACTCAGAGAAGCAATCCTCCACAACCACTCTCTGGCTTCTTCCATTGAGCCAGTGTCTAGTCCAATTTACTACCTCCCCATGGAAACCCAGCGACTGAACCTTCCTAACTAACCTCCCATGAGGGACCTTGTCAAAGGCCTTGCTGAAATCCAGGTAGACAACATCCACCGCCTTCCCTTCATCCACTTTCCTGGTAACCTCCTCGAAAAACTCTAATAGATTGGTCAAACATGAACTACCATGCACAAAGCCATGTTGACTCTCCCTAATATGTCCCTGTCTATGCAAATTATTTGTAGATCCTATCCCTTATCACACCTTCCAATAACTTGCCCACCACCGACGTCAACCTTACTGGCCTATAATTTCCCGGATTTCTTTTGGAACCTTTTTTAAACAACGGAACAACATGAGCCACCCTC